>NC_081350.1:60375285-60381770 GCF_029784015.1 Lycium ferocissimum
TTTTAAAGAGGCCGGATGGAATCGAGGTTTATAAAATTCTCCCTAGGCTTATAATCGAGATATTGAGATCCACTTGTGACTATCGTTAATGCAAGACTTTCTCATGCTAGATGTGTAGTGTGTTTGATTACTTATCTGCTTACTTGTTAGTTGCTTCTTGTTTATATGCGTGAACCAACCATTGTCGGCCTATGATACTACGAGCCTTGTGTTGTGCTCATACTACTCTTGCTACACTCATTCGGGAGTGTAGAGTTATTTTCGAGTGATGTTCGGAGTCTCACCCACCGTTTCGAGGCATTCGTCAAAGACGTTTGGGTGAGCTATTGCAACCCGCAGTCCCTCCTTAGATTTACTGTTGTTCTCTATCCTTAAGCAAGTCGTATCCGGTTTGGAGTCCGTATTCTATTCAAATTGTAAACTTCTTAGAAGCTCTTGTATGGTTCAGGACCATATTTTGGAAATTTCTTATAATAAAAGTATTTATTCCGCATGTTGTATCAAATTAAGGTAGTTATCTGAAGGGTTCGCCCACCAGGGAGGGTTAGTGTGGGTGCCCGCATGATCCATGATTTGGGTCGTGACAGATTGAGCCGGGTTGAATTTTTTAATTATATTTGTTTCTATTAAACAAAAAATAAATAAACTAGTAAAATTAAAAAAAAATAGTAGTAAAATCTTATAACCCACGGGAAGTTGGATTTTCCGACTTATATGACTTTTGTGTTCGTAAGGGAAAAGTTTTGTGACTTTTGTGTTAGAAAATATAGTTAAGTTACTTTGGTGGGGGAAAAAAATCATAGTTGTGTGACCATATGTGAAATTTACCCCCTAAATATGTGGACAATATTTCTTTCAAGGTTGCTGAATTTATTTACGCTTCAAAGTTTTCATTTAATTTTGGTTGCTAATTTTTGTTTTCAATATTAGAAGCCCCACCTACCAAAAGGTCATAGTTTTAAATATCTTGGAAATTTGTTACAAGAATATGGAGAAATTTTCTGAAGTGTGCCTTATACAAGGGTGCAGTCTCTAATTATATTGACCCAAGTCAACTCTCTTGTGAACATTAAAAGCCCCAACTACCAAAAGGTCATAGTTGTAAATATCTTGGAAATTTGTCACAAGAATCTGTAGAAATTTTCTGAAGTGTGCCTTATACAAGGGTGCAGTCTCTAATTATATTGACCCAAGTCAACTCTCTTGTGAACAAGGATGACGTAAGGATTGTGATAATTGATTTTGTAAGAAACATTTTGTTATTTGCTGAAAACAAATAAAAGAAAATGGCAAGTCTCTTTTTCTTTTATTTTCTTCTCTGTTTTATCTTTCTAGATCAAAGCTTTTCTTCATCATCTTTGCTCTCCTAGTGAAGCTTTTGCTTTGCCTGTCTTCCACTCTTATGGGTGTTCTACTTCTTTCCCGAACTAAACATCTTGGAATGAGGAGTAGGGATTGCTGCACTTGGGATGAAGTTACTTGTGACTTCAACGGGTCATGTTATTGGCCTGGACCTTAGTTGCAGTCAGCTTGGTGGAACTCTTCATCCCAACGGTAGCCTCTTCCAAATCCATCATCTCTAGAGACTGTCTGCTAAATGCATAATTAATACTTTTTATCTTCTACCTGTTAATGTAGAAAAATGTCAACTTGCTTGGAGTTGAGACGTAATTGTTGTTGTTGTTGTTGTTTAACTTCTACTATTTATACACCTCTAAATTTTACATCTCACGTCAGTGCGCGCATTTATGTTTATGTGTTTAACTTTATATAAGTTGAGGTGCCTACTTGTACACACCCAATGTTGGAGGGCATACTTGCCAGCTGAGGCCAAATTTGAAGGCCTTTTTATGTTTTATGCCTTATTTTCTACGTTGCTAAGTATTTTGAACTTTTATTTTATTGACGGTACCTGTAGTTATCTTTAGGATTCCAGGTAGTACAAAAGAAATTACATTGTGTAAATATAGAAATTAAACTAAAAAAAAAAAAAATTAAAGAAAGGTAAGAAGAGACATACTCCCTCATTTCAATTTATGTGAACCCATTTGACTGAGCACGACATTTAAGAAAGAGTGAAGACTTTTGAAACTTGTGGTTCAAAATAAGTGTTGAATAATTGTGTGGCCGAAAATCATTTCATAAAGTGAATTTGTTTCCAAATTAGAAAAGAGGTCATTCATTTTGGCACGGACTAAAAAGGAAATAGGTTCATATAAATTGAAACAAAGGGAGTATTATTTAAGCAAATGTATTAGACTATATATAGAGTAGTATCATTTGCTTTCATCTTCACAATATTCATCACTCAAAGCATAGTGAATTAACTAAAGAAGTTAGCAATGTGTGCTTATTATTCAAGCTGTGGAACCTCATTATTTCCCTTTTTTTATTTCTTATGGTCTTCTTCTACTTATCTTCACTTTTGAATTATCAAACTGATAATGCCATCACTTTTTCTCTTTCTCAAAAACCCCTCCATTAAACAACAACAAAGAACAAAATCTTGCTACTCATGCTAAGGTACTTTTAATTTTTTTCTTAAGATTGTTCTTGATTTGTTGATATATGATTATGGTTTACTATGTTATGAATATAGAACAAAATTATCTAACTACATTACAAAATAAAACTTGAATTTTAGAAATCAAACTATAAATGATTTTCGAATTTGATCATTTCTTAGATTTTGTTGAAGTGTATTTAATTAATTTTGGATGTTAAAGCGAACATTTACCTTATAAAGTCTTTTTTTTGCTACTTTACTTTAAGTTTAATTTATTAGATTTTGTAATATTTAATTCACATAATAATGATTGGGAAGAAGAAAAAGTTGTCACACAATTAAAAATATACTACAAAAAATAGGAATTAGCGATGAACAACTTCTATCGTTAAACAACAAAAATTCGTTGCAAATGATATTTAACAATGATTATCAGCCACTTATTATCAAACCATCATGTTAGTTACTAGCTATTTAGCAATAGATTAACAATGAATTTCGTAGCTAATTCCTATTTTTTTTTTAGTTTATACCAACAATCTTCAAACATTTCTATTTCTGTTTTTTTTTTAAACACTATTTTTGAATGAATTTAACAGAAGAGCAGTTTACAAAAAGTTGAAGAAGATTTAGCCCGAGCGAGAGCAGCAATTTGGAAAGCTATTCGTTCGAAAAATTATACATCTGATAAAGAAGAGAGGTTCATTCCAAAGGGATCTATTTATAGAAACTCATATGCCTTTCACCAGTAAGTTTATTGGAACATTTCATTCCATTAATTTAGTTAATTTTACTGTTTCTATAAGCTAATGCTGTTACTATAATGCTAGTGGTACTCTTTCTTCTTATGGAGAAAATATGTATTAGTGCATAGTAGATTACATGTTATAGAATGTAATTTGCCTTATTTTTCAGGTTACTAGATAATTCATTTTTTAAAAGAATATCAACATGCTCTATAACAGCTTAATCTTTGATACTCCATCTATTCCAGTTTATGTGACACGATTTCTTTATTAGTCTGTTCTGAAATGAATGACACACTTTTATAATTGGAAACAACTGAATTTTCTTATTTTACCTTTAATAAGAAACATTTATATCTACGCAAATATATTGCTTAAAGCCATAGATTTCAAAAGTTTTATAGTCACGCGAATGCTATGACACGTCTGACACCACACGTTTCAAAACTCATCATTTATTCTTTTTTAAATTCCATGTCATTTCAAACTATATCACATAAAACCTCCTTTTGATTTTTATGAGATTCTCACTTAATTAGTACATATATGTTCAAACAATATTAAGCCCTTTGTGTTTCATTTATTTATGTACAAATCTTGCATTAATTCACACAGGAGTCATATTGAGATGGTGAAGAGATTAAAGGTGTGGACATACAAAGAAGGAGATTTGCCAATGGTACACAATGGACCAATGAAAAATATATATGCAATTGAAGGTCATTTTATTGGTGAAATGGAGAGTGAACAGACCTTTTTTAGCTTCACATCCTGATGAAGCTCATGCATTTTTTATACCAATTAGTGTCACATATATTGTTGAATATATTTACTTGCCAATTATCACCAATTATTCTAGAGAAAGGATTCAAAGGGTTGTTGAAGATTATATTCATGTTATTGCTAACAAGTATCCTTATTGGAATAGAAGCAATGGTGCTGATCATTTCTTGGTTTCTTGCCATGATTGGGTAATTTTTTTCCTTCCCTCTACTCTACAACTTTTGGTCTCACATATTTATTATCAGTGCACTCATCCAGTTGACCGCTAGGTCACATCATTGGGTGATTTTTTATTTTTATTTTTAAAAAGTGATTTATCACCCCATTTTCCAAATCTCTGTGTAATGTTTTAGTTAGGGAATCGGAGTTGTTGATTAAGTGGTGCTGAAGTAAGTATGCAGGCACCTAAAAAAAAAAATCAAATTACCTAGTACTACTAATGTTTTTTTTTTTTTTGAATTTGAACCCTGGTTTCCAAGATTTGCAGTACACTCATCTAATTGACTGTTAGGTCTTATCCTTGGGTGCAAAATGTTTTGCATTTTATGAAGAAAATAAAAGTGATTTATCACCCTTTTTTCCAAATTTGAACCTGTTGTTTCAATAATTAGTTTGAGTATAAACAAGGGTGGAGCTACCCTTGCCCGAGTAGAGTCAATTGACACCCCATTCCCACGGAATTCCAACAGCTATTAGTTGGAATATTTACAATGGACTTTCAATCGGAAATCCCATATTTCCGATGAAGACGTCCGTTGGAAATTCCTGTATTTTTAGTAGTGATTGCATGCAGTAATTGATTTACTTGAGAAGTCAATTCGGGCACCGATATTCACGTAGAAATCCGAGCTCTTGAAGAACTTCATCGAGTGTTATGCAATGCAAATACTTCGGAAGGATTTCAACCCGAACGAGATGTTTCATTGCTTGAAGTTTATGGATTACCACATATTAATATAACACCACCAGACCTTGGTCTAAATCCGAAAAATCGATTAATTCTAGCATTTTTTGCCGGTGGATCACATGGTTACATAAGAGAAATATTACTTCAACACTGGAAAAATAAAAAAGATGACGAAATGCGCGTGCACGAGTACCTCCCAAAGGATCAGAATTATACAAAATTAATGGGTCAAAGCAGGTTTTGCTTAGCACCAAGTGGATATCAAGTTGCAAGTGCAAGAATTAGTGAGGCAATTTATGCAGGATGTGTTCCAGTGATAATTTCTGAAAATATTTTCTTGCCATTTAGTGATGTTCTTGATTGGAGTCAGTTTTCAGTCAATGTTCCAGTTGAGAAAATTCCAGAATTGAAGACAATTTTGAAGGGAATTTCTTGGAGTAAATACTTGAAAATGCAGAAAAGAGTGAGGAAATTGCAAAGGCATTTTAAAGTGCATAGGCCTGCTAAGCCATATGATGTAATTTACAATGTGCTTCACTCAGTGTGGCTAAGGAGACTTAATTTTAAACTTGCTACTTGATATATCATTGTATTCACTAGTCTTTACACATGCATTTCATCGTTTAAATGTAGTTTGAATAACCAAATTTGTTTTTAAAAAAATGGATTTTCAATTCGAGAATGAAATCTTATTGAAATTGTCAGTTGTTTGGTGCCGTATATTATGGTTGTTTAGGTACTTTTGTTAGCCTTACACCTCTATATCCATCGAGTAATGCATGAGTCGCATCATCAAGGTCTGACCCAAATTAAGCAAGGCCAGCGACTTTTGCAATATTGTGCCAATTCCAATTTTGAACTACCACAGACGTGTTTCATAGTTTTCACCTACACTCTTATCAATAAACAATAATTAGTAGGTATAATGTATATATACATAATTTTTATGTGAAGCTTCTTACCTAAGGCAACTTCAAACTAGCACTCAGATCCCAAACTTTTGATTAAGGATGAATTTACCCACCACAGCCTATATTAATTGGTTCAAATCTAGTTGACTTCCATTCATTTAAGGATTTAAATTATATCAATTATCGCGTAAATTTTTACTAATGTAGTTTAACCTATTTGAACAAGTTTGCTATATTTTTATTATGTTACTAGGTAAATCACCCGCGCTTCGCGCGGTCGTGCCCGACCTCATGAAGGTTACGTATGATCGTTCCCTATTCTCTGTTTAATTCAAATAACCTAAATGTGTTGTATTGTTAAAAGATTTGACACATATCTGAAGTAGCTCAAATGTATGCATGGACATGTCGTATTTCCTTTTTTGCTCCGCCCCCGAGCGTATCAAATTTTTTCAGTGGGTCGTAATTATAGTGTTTTTTTTAAGTGTTGTATTTAGTGTCTAATACGCATGTCCTGTGGTGTTGCGCCTTCAGTTAAATCCTTTGTATACCCGAAATCTAATGTTGTAATTTTATTTTTTTATTGGGAAGTTGTTGTTGGGTATAACCTTTTTTGACAGTGTCAAAGTCGT
>NC_081350.1:60381870-60390179 GCF_029784015.1 Lycium ferocissimum
TAAAAATATTGTTTTGAATTGATATGGACGAGTGATATACCGTTTCCGAAAATAAATTTTTCGGCCCAGTTAAATACTGGCCGTATTTCAAAATACGGCTGTATTTTGAAATATCGGCCGTATTTTGAAATATGGACAAGACCGCCTCCGTTCAGTAAAATGGCCATAACTTCTCGCATGTATGTCCGTTTGACCCCGTAATATACCGTTGGAAAGGTATTTCAAAGCTCTACAACTTTCATCAAGGACGTTTTCCCAAATTCCAAAATATATTTTGAAATACGGGCCGTAAAATGAAATACGGTCCGTATTTAACCATGTGGCATTAAAATGCTAATTTTAATGTTCGTAAATTCTTGATTTCGCCACGAGTTGATTTACGGGCCGTATTATGAAATACGTCCGTATTTAACCATATGACATCCAACTCGCCAAATTCTGCACGCTCAAGTCCTTGGTACCGCCTTTACGACTTGGTTTACGGCGCAAACCGAAATACGTCCACCGTTCACGGGCGTAAACCACTATATCACAACGAACAGGAAATTTCCAATTCCAACATTCTTTATCTCGATTTCTCAAGTTCAGGATCATGGTTAAAGCTTATGTTAGAATACGAGGTGTTACTAAGTTACTTGTGACTTCAACGGGTCATGTTATTGGCCTGGACCTTAGTTGCAGTCAACTTGGTGGAACTCTTCATCCCAACGGCTGCCTCTTCCAACTCCATCATCTCTAGAGATTGTCTGCTAAATGCATAATTAATACTTTTTATCTTCTACCTGTTAATGTAGAAAAATGTCAACTTGCTTGGAGTTGAGACGTAATTGTTGTTGTTGTTGTTGTTTAACTTCTACTGTTTATACTAATAAAATATAAATAAAATTGCTTGGAAGATAATCATAGAAAACTGCCCATAGTAAGGCACGAACCTGCATAACAAGTTAAAAAGTGCTCGTAATGTGAATTTTTTTTTACACTGTCATTGTATATAAGCCAATAAACTCAATAAATTCAAGAACCCAACTAGGGATTTGAGATGGTTACTGGAGAAAAGAAACTAATAAAGAATTTGAGTTATATTTACTAATGTGTTACAAAATATTTAGAAAATCGATGTATTTTAACTTGTAGCTATAGTAACGTGCTTTATATTTTGGCAGTCAAACGTGGTCTTTATATTTTGGTACACCTAACTTGTCTCCACTTTGTCAGTTGAACACTCCAACTTACAAAATGATCATCTAGACACCTCCAAATTTTACATCTCACGTCAGTGCCATGTCAGCATTTGTGTTTACATGTTTAACTTTATATAAGTTGAGGTGCCTACTTGTACACACCCAAAGTTGGAGGGCATACTTTGTAACACCTCGTACCTTTAATGAAAGTTTTGACCACGATCCTAGACTTAGAAAATCAGATAAAGAATGTGGGAATTGAGATTTTTCCGCGGGCCGTGATATGGTGGTTTACGCCCATGAACAAGTGGTCGTATTCCAATTTACGCCCATGAACAAGGCCTTAAACCGAAACCAAGAATTTCCGTCGGAATTTGACATTTTGAGGTCATATAGTTAAATACGGACGTATTTCACTTTACGGCCCGTATTTCAAAACGTGTTTGGAATTTGAGAAAAATGATCATTGAAATCTACGGGGGTCAAACGGACCTGTCAAAGAGTTATGGCCATTTTTTACATCTCACGAAAATCAGCACAGTTGTTGGACGTAATTGCATTTTCCTCAGGACAGTATATATTCGTCCATACTAGTTCAAATCATTATTTTTCATTCCTTGTGTTTACAGGTAAGCCTATTCTAATTATTCCAACTTTACTTATAAATCTAAACAAGATATTATCATTCAAAAACTAGGGTTTTCAAGAAACCCATCCCAAGGTTCAAGCATTCAAGATTTTGGAAATCCTCTTCAAAGCTCAAGTCTTTAATTCAAAGTTTTGGGCCGACTAAGGTATGGAACTTCCATCCACACGTGGGGGTTTCTTGATATTCATGAAGTACAAACCTTAGGGCATTAAACCCAATATATTGGTAGCCCATAGTTATGTATTTATGTATATGAATTTTGTATTTGTCATTGTATTCCTAATCTTCCATTATGGTTATTTTTGAATGTTTTATGTTCTCATTATGTTATATGAAAATTTATGATTTTTTTCTGCATGCTTTCAAGACAATTACTTATATAATTATGAACTATTGTTATTACTTTGAACTTTTGACAAGTTATTTCATGAAACCATGTTTACAAGTTATTTCATGAAACCATGTTACAAGTTATTTCGTGAAATCATGATTCAAGTTATTTCACGAAAATCATGGGCTTCTTAGCCAACTATATCATGTTCATGTTTTTGGGAGTGCTTAGTTAACCGAGAAGGCTCGGATAGCCCGAAACTACGTTGCACACCGTAGGATAAGGGTTGTCGCCAGGCGAGGCAACACCTTCATTACATTGATCCTTACACGCTATTATTACTTAAATCTCATATAGGTGTGAGTATCATGTTGTCGGTTACACTATAGCAACGTTACTAAATTTTCATCGAATTACCATTTTTAAAAAAATTAAAGACCTATGTTGTAAGAAGTTTTACATACTAGACCATAACGTCCCTTTTGCCGGGGCCCGCACCGCGGTGCGCATACCGATTTTCGGGAGCATATGTGTTATCGCCTTATGGTGAGCCCCATTTCGGGGTTCAACACGGAGTCTATATTAGTATGCGGTTTATGGTACGGGGCCATGTCCCGGTAGTTAGTAACATGTTTTAGAGGTTTCATAGATGTATATTAGTTGAAAACTTTATGCTTTCATGTTTGCGTACTATTACGTTTTCATGAATTTTCATGCTATGAGATAATTTCGAGACTTTATTCCGCAAAATATATTTTCATGATTTATTTAAATTGCATCACATAGATATATTGTTTGATGCCCATGTTGACAAGCAAGCCATGAGGTTCGCTCGGACACATGCAAGCAAGGCCCGAGTGTGTTAAATGGTTATTTGTGAAGGCCTTTTTATGTTTTATGCCTTATTTTCTACGTTGCTAAGTATTTTGAACTTTTATTTTTTCGTACCTCGTAGTTAAGTAGTGCAAAAGAAATTACATTGTGTAAATATAGAAATTAAACTAAAAAAAAAAAAATTAAAGAAAGGTAAAAGAGACATACTCCCATTTCAATTTTTATTTTGCGCGACATTTAAGAAAGAGTGAAGACTTTTGAAACTTGTGGTTCAAAATAAGTGTTGAATATTTGTGTGGTCAAAAAATCATTTCATAAATTTGAAATAGGGCCATTTATTTTGGCAATTTTAATTAAAAATAAATAAAAATATAAATTGAAATAGGGGGAGTATTATTTAAGCAAATGTATTAGACTATATATAGAGTAGTATCATTTGCTTTCATCTTCACAATATTCATCACTCAAAGCATAGTGAATTAACTAAAGAAGTTAGCAATGTGTGCTTATTATTCAAGCTGTGGAACCTCATTATTTACCTTTTTTTCATTTCTTATGGTCTTCTTCTACTTATCTTCACTTTTGAATTATCAAACTGATAATGCCATCACTTTTTTCTCTTTCTCAAAAACCCCTCCATTAAACAACAACAAAGAACAAAATCTTGCTACTCATGCTAAGGTACTTTTAATTTTTTTCTTAAGATTGTTCTTGATTTGTTGATATATGATTATGGTTTACTACGTTATGAATATAGAACAAAATTATCTAACTACATTACAAAATAAAACTTGAATTTTTTATAGAATCAAACTATAAATGATTTTCGAATTTGATCATTTCTTAGATTTTGTTGAAGTGTATTTAATTAATTTTGGATGTTAAAGCGAACATTTACCTTATAAAGTCTTTTTTTTGCTACTTTACTTTAAGTTTAATTTATTAGATTTTGTAATATTTAATTCACATAATAATGATTGGGAAGAAGAAAAAGTTGTCACACAATTAAAAATATACTACAAAAAATAGGAATTAGCGACGAACAACTTCTATCGTTAAACAACAAAAATTCGTTGCAAATGATATTTAACAATGATCATCAGCCACTTATTATCAAACCATCATGTTAGTTACTAGCTATTTAGCGATAGATTAACAATGAATTTCGTAGCTAATTCCTATTTTTTTTTTTTTTTAGTTTATATCAACAATCTTCAAACATTTCTATTTCTGTTTTTTTTTAAACACTATTTTTGAATGAATTTAACAGAAGAGCAGTTTACAAAAAGTTGAAGAAGATTTAGCCCGAGCGAGAGCAGCAATTTGGAAAGCTATTCGTTCGAAAAATTATACATCTGATAAAGAAGAGAGGTTCATTCCAAATGGATCTATTTATAGAAACTCATATGCCTTTCATCAGTAAGTTTATTGGAACATTTCATTCCATTAATTTAGTCAATTTTACTGTTTCTATAAGCTAATGCTGTTACTATAATGCTAGTAGTACTTCTTTCTTCTTATGGAGAAAATATGTATTAGTGCATAGTAGATTACATGTTATAGAATGTAATTTGCCTTATTTTTCAGGTTACTATATAATTCATTTTTTTAAAAAGAATATCAACATGCTCTATAACAGCTTAATCTTTGATACTCCATCTATTCCAGTTTATGTGACACGATTTCTTTATTAGTCTGTTCTGAAATGAATGACACACTTTTATAATTGGAAACAACTGAATTTTCTCATTTTACCTTTAATAAGAAACATTTATATCTACGCAAATATATTGCTTAAAGCCATAGGTTTCAAAAGTTTTATAGTCACGCGAATGCTATGACACGTCTGACACCACACGTTTCAAACTCATCATTTATTCTTTTTTAAATTCCATGTTATTTCAAACTATATCACATAAAACCTCCTTTTGATTTTTATGAGATTCTCACTTAATTAGTACATATATGTTAAACAATATTAAGCCCTTTGTGTTTCATTTATTTATGTACAAATCTTGCATTAATTCACACAGGAGTCACATTGAGATGGTGAAGAGGTTAAAGGTGTGGACATACAAAGAAGGAGATTTGCCAATGGTACACAATGGACCAATGAAAAATATATATGCAATTGAAGGTCATTTTATTGGTGAAATGGAGAGTGAAAATAGACCTTTTTTAGCTTCACATCCTGATGAAGCTCATGCATTTTTTATACCAATTAGTGTCACATATATTGTTGAATATATTTACTTGCCAGTTATCACCAATTATTCTAGAGAAAGGATTCAAAGGGTTGTTGAAGATTATATTCATGTTATTGCTAACAAGTATCCTTATTGGAATAGAAGCAATGGTGCTGATCATTTCTTGGTTTCTTGCCACGATTGGGTAATTTTTTTCCTTCCCTCTACTCTACTACTTTTGGTCTCACATATTTATTATCAGTGCACTCATCCAGTTGACCGCTAGGTCACAGCAGTAGGTGAAAAATATATATTTTTTTAAAAAAAAAAGGTGATTTATCACCCCATTTTCCAAATCTCTGTGTAATGTTTTAGTTAGGGGATCGGAGTTGTTGATTAAGTGGTGTTGAAGTAAGTATGCAGGCACCAAGAAAAAGAAAAAAAAAATCAAATTACCTACCACTACTACTTTTTTTTTCTATGTTGAATTTGAACCCTGGTTTCCAAAATTTGCAGTACACTCATCTAATTGACTGTTAGGTCTTATCCTTGGGTGCAAAATGTTTTGCATTTTATGAAAAATTAAAAGTGATTTATCACCCTTTTTTCCAAATCTGAACATGTTTTTTCAATAATTAGTTTGAGTATAAATAGGGGTGGAGCTACCCTTGCCCGAGTAGAGTCAATTGACACCCCATTCCCATGGAATTCCAACAGATATTAGTTGGAATATTTACAATGGACTTTCTAATGAAAATCCCATATTTCCGATGAAGACGTCTGTTGGAAATTCCTGTATTTTTATTAGTGATTGCATGCAGTAATTGATATACTTGAGAAGTCAATTCAGGCACCAGATATTTCCGGTAGAAATCCAGAGCTCTTCAAGAACTTCATCAGAGTGTTATGCAATGCCAATACTTCAGAAGGATTTCAACCCGAACGAGATGTTTCATTGCTTGAAGTTTATGGATTACCACATATTAATATAACACCACCAGACCTTGGTCTAAATCCGAAAAATCGATCAATTCTAGCATTTTTTGCTGGTGGATCACATGGTTACATAAGAGAAATATTACTTCAACACTGGAAAAATAAAAAAGACGACGAAATGCGCGTGCACGAGTACCTCCCAAAGGATCAAAATTATACAAAATTAATGGGTCAAAGCAAGTTTTGCTTAGCACCAAGTGGATATCAAGTTGCAAGTGCAAGAATTAGTGAGGCAATTTATGCAGGATGTGTTCCAGTGATAATTTCTGATAATATTTTCTTGCCATTTAGTGATGTTCTTGATTGGAGTCAGTTTTCAGTCAATGTTCCAGTTGATAAAATTCCAGAATTGAAGACAATTTTGAAGGGAATTTCTTGGAGTAAATACTTGAAAATGCAAAAAAGAGTGAGGAAATTGCAAAGTCATTTTAAAGTGCATAGGCCTGCTAAGCCATATGATGTAATTTACAATGTGCTTCACTCAGTGTGGCTAAGGAGACTTAATTTTAAACTTGCTACTTGATATGTCATTGTATTCACTAGTCTTTACACATGCATTTCATCATTTAAATGTAGTTTGAATAACCAAATTTGTTTTTAAAAAAAATGGATTTTCAATTCGAGAATGAAATCTTATTGAAATTGTCAGTGTTTGGTGCCGCATATTATGGTTGTTTCGGCACGTTTGTCAGCCTTACACCTCTATATCCATCGAGTAATGCATGAGTCGCATCTCATGGTCTGAACCAAATTAAGCAAGGCCAGCGACTTTTGCAATATTGTGCCAATTCCAATTTTGAACTACCACAGACGTGTTTCATAGTTTTCACCTACACTCTTATCAATAAACAATAATTAGTAGGTATAATGTATATATACATAATTTTTATGTGAAGCTTCTTACCTAAGGCAACTTCAAACTAGCGCTCAGATCCCAGACTTTTGATTAAGGATGAATTTACCCACCACAACCTATATTAATTGGTTCAAATCTAGTTGACTTCCATTCATTTAAGGATTTAAATTATAGCGTAAATTTTTACTAATGTAGTTTAACCTTTAACAAGATTGCTATATTTTTATTATGTTATTAATTAATGTTTACCATAGATTTACCTATAATTACCTTAAGTAACCTGATCGTTTTAATATTTTTACCTTCATTGTATGTTTTTGATTACTTAAAAACTCACTTCAGGCACCAGATATTTCCAGTAGAAATCCAAAGCTCTTCAAGAACTTCGTCAGAGTGTTATGCAATGCCAATACCTCAGAAGGATTTCAACCCACAAGAGATGTCTCATTGCCTGAGATTTATGGATTACCAGATATTAATATAACACCACCAGACCTTGGCCTAAATCCGAAAAATCGCTCGATTCTTGCATTTTTTGCTGGTAGATCACATGGTTACATAAGAGAAATATAGCTTCAACACTGGAAAAATAAAAAAGACGATGAAATTCGTGTGTATGAGCACCTCCCAGAGGGTCAAAATTACACAAAATTAATGGGCCAAAGTAAGTTTTGCTTAGCACCAAGTAGATATGAAGTTGCAAGTCCAAGAATTAGTGAAGCAATTTATGCAGGATGTGTTCCAGTGATAATTTCTGATCACTATTCTTTGCCATTTAGTGATGTTCTTGATTGGAGTCAATTTTCAGTCAATGTTCCAGTTGAGATAATACTAGAATTGAAGACAATTTTGAAGGGAATTTCTTGGAGCAAATACTTGAAAATGCATAAAAGAGTGAGGAAATTGCAAAGGCATTTTAAAGTGAACAGGCCTGCTCAACAATATGATGTAATTTACAATGTGCTTCACTCAGTGTGGCTAAGAGACTTAATTTTAAACTTGCAACTTGATCATTGTATTAACTAGTCTTTGCACATGCATTTCACTGTTTTGATGTAGTTTGAATAACCAAATTTGTTTAAAATTTTTTGGTTTTTCTTTCAAGAATGAGTTCTTATTGAAGCTGTCTATAACCGGTGTAGTATATTATCGTTGTTTTGGTACTTCTGTCAGCATTGCACCTCTATATATAGAGTAATGCATAAGTCGTGGTATCAAGGCTTTAGTCAAATTGGGCAAGGCAATATTGTGTCGGTTCAGTTTTGAACTATCGCAT
>NC_081350.1:60390279-60413837 GCF_029784015.1 Lycium ferocissimum
TGACTTCAAAATCTTATGGTACGCACTTAAAGTTATCAAATACTCCCTTTATCTCATAAGGATTTTATGTTTACCTTGTTTCGCGTTGGTCTACTCACGTGCAATCATCGAAATCTGGAGATGTAGCATTTCTCCCCCCTAGGAACTTCGTCCGCATTTAGACTTTTGGGGATTCTACAAAAATTTTGTGGGTGTTTCCCAATAGGCACTACCATCCTGTCACAACAATCCCAAAAATATATCGCCTCACGGCTACGACAACATTAACAACCATGGCCACACACTAAGAAGCATCAAAAAGCATTATATACTGGGGACAATGGCATCTCGCTCGAATCTCCTCAGGTGGAAATAAATGTGGTACTGAACTTCACGCTTCCGGTCTTTCCTCTCTATTATTATTTATCCATAAGACTTTAATGGCTACACCCTTTGGGTTTTCGAGTCTCCGTACTTGCCTATCTAGAATAGCAATGGGACTTCTTCGTAGGACAGTTGCTCGGTGATTTGAACATCTTTACGGTAAAATTTTGGAAGGATCTCCAATGCTTCGAAACATCAATACATGGATAATGGAATGGGACTCCAAATCAAGTAGATCTAATTCATAAGCCACTTGGCCTACCTTGCGTACAATCTCATAAGGTCCAAGGGGGACCACTAAGCTTCCCTTTTGCCAAATCTCTGACGCCTTTCATTGCGACACTTCCCAAATACCAGTCCTTCACTGGAACTCCAAGTCTCATCGAGATTATCTACATAAGATTTTCGATGACTCGAGTTTAATAATCGATCCGTAAAAGCTTGACCTTTTCTAAGCTCCCGGACCAAGTCAGCCTTCAATTTAATTTCTCCCACTTCAAACCACCCAATTGCGATATGCACTTGCGCCCATATAAAGCCTCATACGGATCCATCTAGATGCTAAATGAAAACGGTTATAAGAAAATTCAATAAGGTAAGTGATCACCCCAAATCCAACACACTGCCCTTAGCTATCCTCGAGAGTTTGGGATGGTAGGGACTTGTCCATCGCCCTGTAGATGAAATGTTGTACTAAGACTCACTCGGCCCCCAAACCTTCTTGAAAAGTTTTTCGAAATTGCGGTAAACAGTCCCTCTATCGAAAATAATAATCGGAACACCATGGAGTCGCACTATCTCTTTGACATAAAGCTTTGCGTAATCTTCGTTGCGTATTAGTTCGACCGGTAGAAATGAGCACTTGTAAGTCTATACAATTACCCATATAGAATCATACTTACATTGAGAAGAGGTCGCGATGAAATCCATTTAATCATTTCCCCTTTTTCAATTTTAATTTTTAGCTTAACAACCCCGGCTTTTGATGCTCAATTTTCACTGGACAATTAGGACATTGACCAACGAATTTCGCTATGTCTTTCTTCATTCCATTCCACCAATATATAGATTTAAGACCATGATACATTTTCGTTGCTCCGGGGTGAACATAATAACGAGAAGAATGGGCTTCTTTCAAAATCTGATGACGTAATCCTGCAACATCGGGAACACCCCTCGCCGACACGAGAACTCCTCTCCAAATCTCAAAGGACGACTTTTTCTTTTGAGGAGTGTATTTCGTAATGAACTAGCATGGATCCTCGTACGCGCTTTTCACCTCAACTACTAGTGATGAGACGATGAATTTTAAATTTTGGTAGCTCCCATCCCCCTAGTCATTACCGAACTCCGAGGCTAGCTAGCCGGAGCTCGAGCTCTTTTTTCTCTGGCCCGAACATCACATAAGCTACCCATAGATCTACGGCTAAGAGCATCAGCCACAACGTTTGCCTTCCCGGGGTGATATAGGATGTTAACATCAAAATCTTTCAATCCAACCATCGCCTTTGCCCTAAATTCAACTTTTTCTTGAAAATCCAAGGCTCTTGTTATCCGTATAAATATCAACATGGACACCATACAAATAATGCCTCCATATTTTCAATGCATGAATCACTGCAGCTAGCCCAAGATCATGGGTTGGATAATTGTTCTCATATTTTTGCAATTTCCTTGAAGTATAAGCAATCACCTTACCGTGTTGCATCAACACCACCCTAACCCAACGCTAACATCACAATAGACAACATAGCCTTCGATCCTTCCGGAAGTTCGGCCGGCGAAATTAATCTATGCTTTAACTCCTGAAATGTGCAGTCACAAGCATCCGTCCATTGAAATTTAGCTGATTTTTGAGTTAGCTTCATTAGTGGTGCAGAAATTAAAGAAAAGCCCTCTGCAAATCTTCTTTAATAACCTGCTAAGCCCAGAAAACTACGAACCTCCGTAGGTGTCGTAGGTCTTGGCCAAGTCTTCACGGCCTCAATCTTCTGGGTATCCACCCGAATACCATCGGTTGAAATAATATGCCCTAAAAAGGTCACCGAATTCAACCAAAACTCCCCATAAAACCTTGCAAAAAGCTTTCCGAGTTTAAGAACTCAAGAACGGTACGTAAATGATCTGCTTGTTCTGCCTCGGACCGAGAATATACCAGGATATCATCAATGAACACAATCACAAAATAATCTAGGAAAGGCCTGAACGCATTGTTCATCAAATTCATGAATACCGCGGATTAATAGCCCAAATGACATTACCCGAACCGAAAAGACCATATCTTGTTCAAGGCCGCTTAGGAATATCTTCCTCCTAACTCTCACCGATGATACGGGTCTAAATCTATCTTTGAAAATCATTTGGCACCTTGAAATTGATCAAATAGATCATCGATTTTGGAAGTGGATATTTATTCTTGATCTCACCTATTCTTGTCGTAATCAATACACATTCGCAAGGAGCCATCTTTCTTCCTTACAAAAACCTTGGTGCTCCCTGGGGAAGAACTAGGCCAATAAGGCCTTTTTTAAGCAAGTCCTTCAATTGCTCTTTCAATTTCAGGGAGCCATTCCATAAAGGAATAGATAGGGCTTGGTATGCCGTTTGCACATCAAAAGCAAAATCAAATCTCCTCTCGGGAGGCCGAAAGCTTTCGAATACATCTAAACTCATCACTCGGGACGAACCCAAAAAGTCGGCGACTTGGCTTTATATCTGTACCGCTAAATGATAATACAACCCTTAGCTATCATTTCCTTGCCGTTATTTTCCTTCTATTCTAAAAAACTGGTTCTCCGGGAAACCGGGAAACGAACCATTTTTCTTCTACAATCAAAATTGGCATAGCGAAGCCAAACCCAAACCTCCCCTAAAAACATCAAAATCCACCATTTTTAACTCATGTAAATCAGGAAATACGATGATACAAATCACAAATACACAATTTTTATATACTTGACTAGCTATTATCGGATCACCAATGAGTGTCGATACCTCAAAAGAGTTTGATTGACTTGATTTACTTTAAATGGGCCGACGATATAGAGGGTAACGTATGACAATGGAGCTCGGATCTATTAATGCATATACATAAGTGAGAAAATATCGATAATATACCTATGACAATATCAGGGGAGGCCTCAAGATCCTGCCATCTAGCCAATGCATAAATACGGTGCTGAGGACCACTCGAACTGGAGCTCCTCCTCTACCTCTGCCGCGACTAGCGCTGGTGTGCAGCCAGGCCTTGCCCTGGAGAGCGTAGATGATGAACACCCGAACATTGACCCTGTGGCACCGAGCGCTGCCTCTGGTACCTCTTGAGGGGCAATCCATGATATGGCACAGCCGACCACATGCACGGCAAACATGTGAGCCTAATCGACCTTTGGACCCGATATAATTTCCCATGCTTTGAGAACGTCGGTGGTATAGGTTGCCCTTGCCGGCAAGATAAGCACCTCTTTGTAAGGAGAACGGAGCTCTAAAACTCGACTCGGCCGGAGTGAATAGATCTATCAAATCTACGCCCGTAAACCGTGGAGCGCAGCATAGTCTTGAATGGCCCGAATGCCTAAAAGCCTATCTTTGCCCTCGCCACCAAACTCGCCTAGTCCCGGACCGAAAGATGCAGCCTCTTTGTATAGCCTCTAATAGCTCGTACTCGCTTCTTTGTTGTTGTTGGCTTTCCTCAAATTCGGGCATGGGCTTAAATGCGAGAAATGTCCATACCATCTTGAAGTGATGCAATCAAGCACTTATCCATCAAGTGTGTACTAAGCCACTACGCAGGCTTGATCTTAGCTCGATGCTCACGCATCCTTCTGTGGCCGGAGCGTACGCCAAAGAATTGAACGAAGGCTATACTCTAGGTACTATTGCTTCCTTGCCTAAGGTTCGAAACTTATCGGCTCTAGCCCACCGAACCTCTGAGCGAAGTAGTGTCGGAGGAAATCATCGACAAATTCTTGCCATGCGATAGAGGTGCGTTGACTCCCCTAGGAACGTGAGCACGTATACGATGAAGCTATGACATCCCGTAGTCTATAGGGTAATTATACCGATTCGACGTCGGAAAGCATGCATTAACCGAAGGGTCCTCAGCATTCCATCAACAAAGCTTTGAAGGTCCTCGTCAAGCTTTTACCGAAGAATTTCGGAGGGTTCGAGCCCCTAATAAAATCATAGACTCTTTTCACTAGCAGCCTTTATCGCATGACCCGTACCACTGCTTGGTGGGCACAGGCGGCCGACTTCCGCTGGTCGGACAAATGAATGGCCTCTTTTATCTCTTGGCTTTGTAGTGTATGACGGTGGGGAAGCGGGGGTGGTGGAGCTAGGGCGAGCACCCTCATACTCGTACGAAATAGTGACGAGAGTGAGAGGACCGAGATGGAACCTCGTTACGGGACCCTCACTCTGTATCTATACGCGGGTACTCTCTCGGTGCGCGCTTCCTCGCGGTGTCTTTGCCCATTCGGGCTGCTGTAACTTTTCTCTTTACAGGTATCTCTGAAATACATAACACACGGTTAAGGAAAAATAAATTCTTATATCATGGCTTTATCGCACGATCTATGAAGAAAGAAGGTTATTCATTGCTAAATTCCCGCAGCCTCCTATTTATATGTTTGGCGCGCAACACACCCATAAACAAAACTCTACTGGACACGGCTCATAGACACACCTAGAGGAACGGAAATTTGCTCTAATACCACTTCTGTCACGACCGACCCAGGAGGGCGGCGGGGCACCCTGGCTAACCTACCCGGGCACCTCTTATCATACTTTTACGATCATAACTAGGTGAGCCACATGGCTAACTCGCTATTCCTGTGCATCAATAATACAAATATTATCAAGCAAGAGCACCTTTATATCAACATCATCAACTATGCCCATATACATACGAACGACGAGGCTAACAAAATGATATACAAAATATGAGACGACAAGGCTAAAAGACATCTGTGATACATGAGCGTACGAGCCTCTAAAAAGAGAGTATGTAACATCATAAAGACGGGACGGGCCCATGCACATATGTATATACACAAAAGAATAGCACACTGACTACGGCTCGAATCAAATGGAGCTCCCTCTGTGATCTCTGGATAAACGACCTAAGGATCAAGTCTATCTCACTTGTCCTGCAGACGTGACGCGAACGTCCACGAACAAAGGACGTCGGTACGATTATTTATATCCGTATTTTGTGCGTTGGAATATTTTAAGTTGGTTGCGACAAGTTATGGACAAGACTTTTAATCTCCGGTTTTTTGATTTTGTGTTAATGCCTGAGTTGCGTAAATCGTTTCATTGGCATGGAGTGTTAAGTGGGAGTGGGAATGAGGAAAATTTGGGGTTAAGTGAATTATGAAAAGTTAAGCATTTCATGGAAATTAAGGGCTAGAAGTGAAATTTGGAAAACTAAATATTTCATGAAAATGGCCATATGTGGCCATGTGTGTGGTGTGGGCCATAGCCCACATGTGTTAATTATATAAGTGGCAAAAGATGACTAATTAAGTCATCTTCATCCTTTAGCACCCTAGAAAATTCAAGAAGCATGGAGAAAGAACAAGAAGGCCATTCGGCCATGACGAAAAATTGGAGTCCCAAAAATTGACAATTATGTTGTTGCTTAATAATTTAAACCCACGTTACGACATTATATTTCGTATTTTTGTACGTCGGATTATTCGCAAGGCGGGGTGGGGTCCACACAACGAGATTTTTTTGGGACATGCGACAATTTATACGAATCACATATGTACAGTTAAACATAACTCAAG
Source organism: Lycium ferocissimum (assembly GCF_029784015.1). Lineage (NCBI taxonomy): Eukaryota > Viridiplantae > Streptophyta > Magnoliopsida > Solanales > Solanaceae > Lycium > Lycium ferocissimum. The sequence continues at coordinate 60,396,438 of NC_081350.1, forward strand.
AAGGACAACAAGCCGAATCAAAGTGGAAGTCCTCGAAACAAATATTTTAAGTAATGTTTTCGGGTGATCGACTTCGAGGGCGAGAAACGGTATTATAAGTTTAGAATTTGGAAAACCACCAAAGATAGAAGTTTTAGATAATTGAATTATCTTTCCAGCCATAGGTCGTGGGCCCACGGAGTGACATCGGGATAAGGAGATATGGACATTTTAAGGCGGAAAGGTCGGTGGGCTAGCCCCAAAGACCAAATCGGGTTAGACCCATGACCAATGCCTATTTTAAGTCTAATTTCAGCCCTTTCCTCTCATTTTCAGACCAAGAATACCCAGAAAATTCTAGAAAGAGAGAGAGAAGAACCTTGGAGAGAAGAAAAACCAATTTTGATCAAAATACGGTAGGAATTAGAAACACAGAAGAGAAAGTGTTATGTACGGCGCATTGTCTTCAATTTGAGCTAAAAATAAACCAAGGAGAAGAGTGATAACGTGGGGGCTGCATGCTTAAGGTATGAATACGATTTCCTTTTCATTGTTAGTGTATTTAGAATTTTAACGGATTAAATGGAGGGGATAGTGTGTAGAAATGGATGAAATTCATGAAATTTTATATGTTGATGTTGAAAGCCGTGAGTATGGGCTGTTTTGTGACAAGGAATGAACTAAATTTATTTAGTATGTTTGGATTGTTGTGTTGTGGATTCTATGGTGCTAATGAAAAGTTTAATGGTTCAAAGTGAAGTTCGAGGTTGTTTGCGGCTTGTTATGGAATTTTATATAGTTTATTGAATTTATGGAAGTAATGGATTATTAATGTAGTTCATGAATTCGGAAGGAAGAAAATGTGTTGTGTTGTTTCCTTAAACTTGGAGGTTTCGGGTTTCATTATGTAGTGGATGGAATGTTGTTGAATTGTGTCGAAAGGGTTATTAATGTTAGAAAGCGTTTTGAATCGATTATTGATGTTACTTATATGGTTGTTGGTATTGTTGTTGAAAATATTGGCCGAGTTGAATTCTCGGGGTCATTGAACTTATAGGGAAATCTTGCCCAAATTTACGTAAATAAATTGATGGCTTGAGATTGGATTCTTAAGTGCTTATGGCTAATGTTTGGTACTTAATGACCTTATTGTAGATCTTGGAAGGTCTGAGACTTAAATTTGGATTAGCGTAGGAAGCGGACGAGGTATGTAAAGCCTACCTTTCCTTTTTTTGGTATGTCTTAGATATGGCTAAGCTATGATACGTTACGAGCATTGGGGTAATTTCTCTTAAAGTCCGAGCATGTTTACGATGCTTATTTGCTTCTTGATGTTGGCATCCTTATATGGTCAAGCTATAGTTTATATGTCTTTGTATGATTGGTTTTTCATTGCGCAAAAAGTTTTGTTTTCAAAAGAGTTTTGTAACTACGAACGTCCGTAACTTTCACATATGGTCTCGGATTGCTATGAAACGTTCGTAGAAGTTTCTATAACGAGTGATAATCTTTATCTTTCATAGGTGGGCTCGGATTGGGTTGACGCTCGTCCGTGGGTCCCGCGACTTTCTATGTTTGGTTCTGACAACCTATTTTTTTGGAAAAGCTTAATGTGGCTATGCTTCCGACCCCCGAGTATGATTACTTATTTGTTTGTCGAGTTTGAAATGAGGATTTTATGCATATGATTTTGATACGTAACTAATGATTTCTAAAGTTTGTTTGATACGATTCTAGTGACGTTAGGAGGAAAACTTGATTTGACTTGTTTTGGCTTTTAAATGAGGGCTTTTTTGATCATTACATTGAGTGTTAATAAGGACTTATGTGCGTATGGTTTCTCGGTTCGTAAATGATGTGTTTTTCGGAGTATGATGTGTCGGTTCGCGGAGCCCACTATGGGGGCTAGTGTATGGATTATGGTGTTATGATGTGGGTACATGGCCCCTTTCGGCCCGAGTGTACATTATATATATATGATGTGTATTTCGAAATATGATGTGATACGAAGTACGATATGTTATATGTATGGATTAAGAGTATGATCGTTGGTATCGGAGCCGGTGGTGGGGCAAACCCGAGTGGTGGGGGCAAACGTGCGGCAAATGATGGGGCAAACCCAATGATGAGGCAAAATTCCACATTGGTTTAGGCTAATCCCACATTGGTTTAGGCCAATCCTGTTGGTTTAGGCAAATTGGTATCGGAAAAGCAGTTCGTCCTGGGGTTGTCCGCAAAGTCGTGTCCGGTAGAGTCCTGTTTATGGTGTGAAGCGCGTCACATTTATAAACAGGAGGCTACGGGGCATCTAGGGTGGTTACTCTTCTTTCGCATCTGAGATCGTGCCATAGAGCCAAGTCATAGGAATGAGACTTCTGATACTAACCTTTGGTTTCAACAGAAAAATAGCCTCGACAGAAGGAAGTGACTAGCGATATTGGAAGTTTCAGAGCACGCAGGTAAGCAAAGGTATGAAAGACATATGTTGGGTAAGGTACTGAAGTATGATCGAAATGTAAAGTTGAAGATTAAAAGGGAAAGTGAACAAGAAAGTGTAACAGGTGCAGTTTAAGCTGGGCATACAAGGTATGTTCATCATTTTCATACTGTTATTGATCTTTGGGAGCCCATGTGTGTTGTGATATGATATGATATGTATATATACGTGTTGGCCCTGTGAGGCATTGTTGGTATTTCCTGCGTGCAGGTTTTGAGATAGTAAGAAATACAGAGAAAGCTCTGCCGAATTTTTTTTTCTTTCACTTCTAGCCCTTAATTTCCATGAAATGCTTAACTTTCCATAATTCACTTTTAACCCCAAATTTTTCTCATTCCCAATTTACCCTTAACACTCCCGTGCCAATGAAAAGATGAATATGCAACTTGTGCATTAACACAAAATCAACAAAACCGGAGATTAAAGTCTTGTCCATAACTTGTCGCAACAAACTTAAAATATTCCAACGCACAAAATACGGGATATAACATCCTTCCCCCCTTTAGAACATTCGTCCTCGAATGTTCAACTAATCGCATACGGTCGTATAAGGGTCTCGGAGGAGGTTTCCTTTATTACCATAGCATGCACTCTCACCTACCAATCATATTTCTTTTTCATCTCTTCTTCAACTTCTCAAATCATTTCCTCCCTGTTATTACTCTGCCACAGTACCTTAACAAAAGCCATGTCTTTAGTACGTAACCTTCTTATTTTACGAACAACATAACAAGGTCCAATACATCTCGGGTTAAACTTTTCCTTCTTGTAATTCCCTTTACTCAACTTGTAACATTCTGGGCACATTATCTTGTGTCGTCTCTTAATCTTTAACTCAAACCCTTCCTTATTTGTTCCATAGCTTGTTTCTCCGTCTCACACTTGCCTTTATATTCTAGCTACATAGATCACATCATAACCTAGGCCACTTTCTCACTAGGCTTCACTTATCTTCATAACAATCCCTGTTATATTCACATTATATCTTATTCGTAATCAATCCTATAACATAACACTTCTTAACCTTTTACCCTTTACGGTCCACTTTACCCTTTATATTTCACAAGTTTGTCTTATCTATACATTTATATCCGTCACAATTCTTTTCCCTCGTACTCTTATCTTACTCTCACTATTACTATTGCACGACCTTTTCAAAGCATATCGCAGATCCATATCTCATTCTCTTTTATTTCTTTTTTTTTTCCGAAAACAAACATGCCTTTCATCTTATCAAATTAAATAAAACTAGCATCGTATGAAATCTGTAAACATATGAAGTTCGTAACATAATGCATAATAATACATCGGCTTACATGGCCGCTTACAAAACTGACATATCATACACACGACACTGTTGCGCAAAGTCTCTACCATAACTTTAGATACCATACAAAAGCACTCGAACTCGGCAAAGGCCTGGGAGAAATGGAGCTCGCCAATCCGGTTGGAACATCTTCTGCTAACGTCATCTACTCATCGTGGTACACGCGGCATGAAACGCAGACCCCGAAGAAAGGGTCAGTACGAAATATATTACTCGAGTATGCAAAGCAGAGAAAATGAAAACGAAGCCAGAACTAAAGTCAGGAGTACAGAAAGTGCACAATAGCCAGAATACCAAGGTACTTGCATCTGAAATGCAAATCATACATCAGAGATACAAAAGACAAATATAATAATCCGAATGCCAAAATGCTTATTCCCGAAATACAAATTACGCATATCAATGTCATGTATCATATCCGGCACATAATGGGACTGAGTGACATAAGTGAATGATCATCATATACATACCGTAACACATCATAACATCATGACCGGTCATATGAGATGCCATTAACCGATGTGGGATTGGCCTAAACCAATGTGGGATTAGCCTAAACCAGTGTGGGATTGGCCTAAACCAATGTGGGATTGGCCTAAACCAATGTGGAATTTTGCCTCATCATTGGGTTTGCCCCCACCACCTGGTTTGCCCCCACCACCGGGTTTGCCCCTCCACGGGGTTTGCCCACCACCGCTCCGATACCAACCGATCATACCCGCAATCCATACATATAACATATCGACTTCGTATCACATCATATTTCGAAATACACATCATACATATATACGCGACCCGGCCGAAAGGGGCTCGGCATACGACACATCATAACACCATAATCCATACACGGTTCCCGCCAAAGAGCTTGGCGAACCGGACACATCATACTCCGAAAAAACACATCATTTACGAACCGAGAAACCATACGCACATAAATCCTTATTACCGACTCAACGAATGATCAAAAAAGCCCTCATTTAAAAGCCAAAACACAAAGAGTCAAATCAAGTTTTCCTCCGAACGTCACCGAACAAACGGATCAAACAGAACTTTAGAAATCATAGTTACGTATCAAAATCATATGCATAAAATCCTCATTTCAAACTCGACAAACAAATAAGTAATCATACTCGGGGGTCGGAAGCATCGCCACATTAAGCTTTTCCAAAAAAATAGGTTGTCAGAACCAAACATAGAAAGTCGCGGGACCCACGAACGAGCGTCAACCCAATCCGGGCCCGCCTATGAAAGCTAAAGATTATCACTCGTTATAGAAACTTCTACGAACGTTTCATAGCAATCCGAGACCATATGTGAAAGTTACGGACGTTCGTAGTTACAAAACTCTTTTGAAAACAAAACTTTTTATGCAATATTGAAAACCAATCATACAAAGACATATAAACCATAGCTTGACCATATAAGGATGCCAACATCAAGAAGCAAATAAGCATCGTAAACATGCTCGGACTTTAAGAGTAGAATTACCCCCAATGCTCGTAACGTATCATAGCTTAGCCATATCTAAGACATACCAAAAAAAGGAAAGGTAGGCTTTACATACCTCGTCCGCTTCCTACGCTAATCCAAATTTAAGTCTCAAACCTTCCAAGATCTCTGATAAGGTCATTAAGTACCAAACATTAGCCATAAGCACTTAAGAATCCAATCTCAAGCCATCACTTTATTTACAGAAATTTGGGCAGCATTTCCCCTATAAGTTCAACGACCCCGAGAATTCAACTCGGCCAATATTTTCAACAACAATACCAACAACCATATAAGTAACATCAATAATCGATTCAAAACGCATTCTAACATTAATAACCCTTTCGACACAATTCAACAACATTCCATCCACTACATAATGAAACCCGAAACCTCAAGTTCAAGGAAACAACACAACACATTTTTCTTCCTTCCGAATTCATGAACGACATTAATAATCCATTACTTCCATAAATTCAATAAACTATATAAAATTCCATAACAAGCCGCAAACAACTATAACTTCACTTTGAACCATTAAACTTTCATTAGCACCATAGAATCCACAACACAACAATCCAAACATACTAAATAAATTTAGTTCATTCCTTGTCACAAAATAGCCCATACTCATGGCTCAACATCAACATATAAAATTTCATGAATTTCATCCATTTCTACACACTATCCCCTCCATTTTAATCCGTTAAAATTCTAAATACACTCGTTAACAATGAAAAGGAACTGTATTCATACCTTAAGCATGCAGCCCCCACGTTATCACTCTTCTCCTTGGTTTATTTTTAGCTCAAATTGAAGACAACGCATTCGTACAACACTTTTCTCTTCATGGGCTTCGGAATTCGGGGCTCATTTTGGTCAAAATTGGTTTTTCTTCTCTCCAAGGTTCTTCTCTCTCTCTTTCCAGAATTTTCTGGGTATTCTTGGTCTAAAAAATGAGAGGAAAGGGCTGAAATTAGACTTAAATAGGCATGGGTCATGGGCCTAACCCGATTGGGCTCGGTTTGGGCCTAGCCCACTGACCTTTCCGCCTTAAAATGTCCATATCTCCTTATCCCGATGTCACCTGTGGGACCACGACCTATGGTTGGAAAGATAATTCAATTATCTAAAACTTCTATATTAGGTGTTTTTCCAAATTCCAAACTTATAATACCGTTTCGCCCTCGAAGTCGGATCACCCGAAAACATTACTTAAAAATATTTGTTTGAAGGACTTCCACTTTGATTTGGCTCAAGGGTCCTTCTTGAGTTATGTTTAACTTCACATATGTGATTCGTATAAATTGTCGCATGTCCCAAAAAAATCTCGGTGTGTGGACCCCACCTCGGCTTGCGAATAATCCGACGTACAAAAATACGAAATATAATCTTTTGTCAACGTGAGTTTAAATTATGAAGCAACAACATGATTGTCAATTTTTGGACTCTAATTTTTCTTGGTCATGGCCGAATGGCCTCTTGTTCTTTCTCCATGCTTCTTGAATTTTCTAGGGTGCTAAATGATGAAGATGACTTAATTAGTCATCTTTTGCCACTTATATAATTAACACATGTGGGCTATGGCCCACACCACACACACATGGCCACATATGGCCATTTTCATGAAATATTTAGTTTTCAAAATTTCACTTCTAGCCCTTAATTTCCATGAAATGCTTAACTTTTCATAATTCACTTTTAACCCCAAATTTTTCTCATTCCCAATTTACCCTTAACACTCCATGCCAATGAAAATATGAATATGCAACTTGTGCATTAACACAAAATCAACAAAACCGGAGATTAAAAGTCTTGTCCTATGTAAGCCGATGTATTATTATGCATTATGTTACGAACTTCATATGTTTATGTCCTATGTAAGCTAGTTTTATTTGATTTTATAAGATGAAAGGCATGTTTGTTTTCGGAAAAAAAAAAAGTGTTCATTATGTACTTGTGTCATGTTTTGCGGGCCCAGTATGGTTATGAGTATTACGAGTGTCAGCGGGTTCGCTCGGCCTTAAGTAAGGGTCAGGTGCCCATCACACCCTATCAGAAATTAGGGTGTGACACGAACAATGTACTGAATATGTAAGGCATAAGTAGTAATATAATAATAGCATGAAGGGTAACATGAGATAGAAGAGTCATGAGATAGGAGAACCATATATACCTTTTGAGACGTTCATTATTTTTACTTATCCTTTTTCTAATAGAAACCTTCCATATATACGCATACACATATAATAGTATCATACCCGACAATAGAGGTTTGGTGTCACACATACCCGGCCATAGCAAGGCTCGGTGTTGTCCATACCCAACTGCAGTGGTGTGCGCGCAATGAATATCATACCCGGCCATACAAGCTCGGTGTTACATAATGGCCATACATATATACATACATATACACATAGGAGTACATAAGTAGCGTCAACATCATCATCATCAATATATCTTTCTTTAGAGGGTCAACTATCGTAGGATGAGATCAACAATATCATGAGAGTATCAAGACTTGTTAGCTTTAGCACTTCTAGAAATAGAGGCGTCACGGAAGACATTATGGAATTTACATATGTGTATACAAACATGGAATCATGCCTTAGGAAAGAAGGGTTAACCTTAAATACCTTTATGTCTTTTTAACCACTTAACGTTCACCTCCAAAACTCGAGAAATCTACATTTAAAAGGATTCATACCAAGGTTAATTCTTAAAGACACTCTTAAGTTCAAACTAAAATAATTCATGAGCTAGCGAAAATTGGGCAGCATTTCCCCTATATCATCTACTTCTACAAAATTTCAAAACAACCCCCAAACAACAATGACATTATTAACAATACCATAATCAAGAGGCTTCATTCAAGTTAAGCATCATCCAATCCTCAAAACTCCGTATCAAGATCATTCATAACAATAGCTACAACACAACACCATATTTACTTACATAAGATACTTCCTCAGCATCATTAGCACCACCCACAACAAGATTATACTCATAGCTTGCTAAAAATCATAATTCAAATTAACTTATAGCTCACAATATCCTCAAGTTCATTCTTGAACTCTATTTTCACTTTTCTTCCTCCAACCACATGATATAACAATCAAACAACCTTAACCATATGTAAAAGATGTAAAATCTTACCTTAATCACTCAAGAACAAGTCTTGGATCAACTTACGCCACTAAAGTGAAGTCTCCAACACCAACACCATAGGAAATCTTGAGTTCCACAAACCCTGGCAAGCTTCTTAGCACTTGAATCTCTTGATATTAGCCTCTTGATCCTTGATTTCACTTTAGATTTGTGTGGGTATGCTTGGAGGAAGGTTCTAGGGCTTTTAAGAGTTTGGGGGAAGTGGAAATTGAAATGAATTAGCAAGGGTCGATCATATATAACAAAAAAAAAAAAAACTGGCCCTACCCGGATCTACGGCCAATTATACGGGACATACAAAGTGTAATCCCACCAGAGGGTCACCCTTTTCTGGAATTTTTCTACAGAGGAGGTCAGTCAATTATACGGACCGTAAAAATTATTCGGTCTGTATGTTTGACCGTATAACCTATTTTTTCCTGAAACTTATTCTCATCGATTCGTTCAACCCCTAATCCTTATGGAACCTTATTGGCACTTGTGTAATACTTCATTAATAATCTAAGGGGCCCTATAGCTCTCCCTCAAGATGTTACTAAACAAATTGCGTACTCAATTATTGAGAAACCTTCCCAAACATGACTTACATTTCACTTCCTTCGATGAACTTAGTTTCACCTATTCATATGACTTCAAAATCATATGGTATGCACTTAAAGTTATTAAATGTTCTCCTTTATATCATAAGGACTTCATGCTCAGCTTAAGCTCACGTTGGTCTACTCATAATGCAACCATCTGCAATCTCCGAGATGTAACACTGTTATGAGTGGATCTCGAGACTACGCGATTGCTCGTTGAGGAGGTCATCCGGAGAGTTCGGGGTGAGCTGCATGATGATCCATAGCTCCAGATTCTTCCTCTATTATTTACTTTCTGTCCTTTTCCTTTGTAGACAGTATTTCGGGTTATATCCTAGACTTGTATTTCTTTAGTCCGGTCTTGTACTAATGACACTCGATGTAGGGGTTGTATCACCTTACTTATGATTTATGTTTATTATATTTATTAAGACTTTAAAGGGACTTGTACGATTTCTTTTATGCATTAACTTCCTTATTAAACTGTTCTAACGGGTTGTGGATGGTTTATCGAGTTAGTGGGAGTTGGTGCCTTCACGGCTTAGTAATTTCGGTCGTGACAAACACAATGATATGCAACCTCCTTAATTGCAACAAAATCTACTTCTATGTTGGTGGTTTCATGGATCTCTTTTCCTTCAGCATATATCATATCACCTAAGTGGTTCCTCAAACAGTCTCCATATGAGCTCCTCCAGGATTCCCTTCGCTTGCACCATCAGTATTGCTCTAAATCACTCCTGCTAGAGGGGGATTCCAATATATGAACTTATATCTCATCTTAGGCTTGTATTCCTCTAGGTATTGAATCACTGCTGGAAAGTTTTATGATATATCATTCAAATTTGGATAAACAGTCTGCACCAGTTGCCAAATAGTCTTGTTAATAATGAGCACTAGACTGTTAAATCCCATTTTCCCCATGTCTAGTGGTGTTCCTTCTCTTCCATAGTATCCACGCAATGATAGTTGCAACTACATGAATTATGGGCTTCAGAATGGGTCTACAATAATTTTTCCACTAGCTAGTTATTATGTGTGGGAGATGCTATCCCACCTGTTGTATAACTGCAAAATTAGCAAACATTCTCCACAATTTTGAGGTTGTAGGAGAGGTTGGAAAAATTTATGATAAGGTCTCCTACTTTCGATCTGTACAACACTAGCATTTAGATGGTAAATGCACTCCTCTCCTTCATAGTATCTCATCTATAGGTATCCTAAACTTTCATGCTCTCCATATAAGAAATGATAACTTTAATGGTAAATGTTTCCTCCGCATCTAAGCATACATCTCCAGTTTCTCCTCCCTATGTCCCACAAAGTCCCAAGCACCTTTGGTAGAAAATCTCCCATTCTTTTCAAGTAACCACCATCTTCTGTTTAGATTTGCAGTAGGATCAGGAAGTGGAATGGTATGCAATACATGTTGCACTTATTCCTCATGTATGTACTTTATCAATGCATGGACATCCCATCCTTCTGCATCTGAAATTTTGTTAACTTCTATTTCCTCTGCATTACATATTTCAGGCAACAAATGATATAGAGCTCCTTGATTTGCTAGTTATAAAAAACAAAAGTTGGAGTCTCCTCCCTTGACTTGCCTCCAAATTTGATGTTCAACTGATTCGCTCACAGATATCTGCTTCTTCCGTATATGTGATTTCCCTTTAGCTTGTGCAATTACGGGATGCGCTTTTTTATGGTAATTTTTTAATCATAAAAGCACTCCAAAGGGAAGGTTTTGTTCTAAAATTCCACTATAGTTTACAAAAGAGAGCATTTGATACTTCAAAGAGTGACCGAAATCCCAACCCCCTTTTTATATTGGTAATGCTAAGCTATCCCATTTCACCCAATGAACTCCTTTTCTGTCCACTGAATTAGACTATAAAAATCTAGTGAAAATGCTATGCATTTGCCTTATGACACCTTTTAGGGGGATTCATATCAGATAAATAAATAAACTGCCATACTTTGAAGTACATGAGAGATTAGAGTTGCTCTCCCACCATATGACAATAGCTTTCCATGCCATGCTTGCACTCTTTTGGCTATCTTTTTTATAGTGCATCATTATGTGAAATCTTGTTCGTGCTATAAAATATTGGACACCCGATGTATGTGAATGGAAAAGAGCCTTGTGTTATTTTGTAATCTATTTCGGCATTGAAACCAGAGTACTTTGAACCTTCTCATGGACATAAAAAGTACTTTTGTTGAGATTACCAACTGCCCAGAGACTTTCTCATATCTAGCTATCACTTGCAACATTAACTGCAAGAATTTCTTATCTGCAGATACAAACAATATAATATTATCAATATGAAAGGTGATTTATCTTAGGAGTCCATTTAGGCATACCAAAATCCATAGAGTCTGATTTTTCATATAGTGCATTTGACCCCCTAGATAATGCTTCTGCAGCCAAAATAATTAGAGTAGGTAACAAAGGATCACCTTGTTTCACACCCCATGAGGACTTGAAAAAACCATATGATTGACCATTTAATAAAACAGAATACCAGTTGTTGGATAACAACCTATATACCATATCATTTGAACACCTCAAAGAAAACAAATTTCTTGAGTATTTTGGTAAGGAACTAGGAAACTTTGTCATATGCCTTAGTCATATCCAATTTCACTACCACATTTGCAAATTCAGATACTATCATTATGTCTCTGATAATTTCCTAAGCAAGAAATGCATTTTCCATGATGCTTCTTCCCTTTACAAAGGCTGACTGATTTTAGAAATCAGCTCTGCTTGCAATTTCACTATTCTTTCTTGCAACACCCTAGATAGAATCTTATTAGTGAAATTGCTTAAACTGATTGGCCTCATATCAGAAAAATTATGTACATGCTCCTTCTTTGGAATAAGCGCCAGATTTGTGTGTGTAATGATTCTTGATAATTCTTGTAAAAAAAAAAAAGGGCTTCACCATATCAACAATGTCCACCTTTATAATCTACCAACATGATTGAAAGAACAAGCCTTTGAAGCCATCAGGTCCACAAGCACTTTTCCCATTCAAAGAAAAAATTGTCACCTTGATTTCCTCCTCTTTTGGTATTTCTTCTATATGCTAGCTTTGCTCTTTTGTAACTAGAGTAGGGGTAGGTTCTAGTAATTCAAAATCAGTTGGAATCCTTTATTCCTCAAACTATTTGTGATAAAATCTTATTGCTTCCTATTATATACCCTCCTGATTTGTAAACTTGTTGTCCTCCTCATCTTCTATGTCGCTACCTCGATTTTCTTCCTTCTTCCATTCACATAAGCATGGAAGAATTTTTTATTTCTATCCCCATCCTTGAGCCATTTCATTCCCAAATTTTTCCTCTAGTATTCTTTCTTCAGATGTAGGATCTACTAAGATCAGCTTTAACTCTATGTAGTCATTCTCTATTATTCACTGTAAGAGATGCTTCAAACGGCTCCTCACACAGTTGGATTACCTTTTCAAGGGATTCTATCTATGAAAGATGTTTCCATATGTGCTTTTTCTCCATTGTCTTAGGATTGTTCTCACCTTTTTAAGTTTATGGTGAAACTTAATAAAATGATTTCATTCAAAGTCAATGGTCCAGTTATGTCTTATGATATCTTGAAAGCTATCATGTTGCACCCAAAAATGGTCACGACCTAATTTGGCCAAGTCATGCGGGCACTTACCTTTTTCACCTCGGTAAGCGAACCATCAACCCAACAATAATAGAGGCATAAATAAATAAATCAATTAAGCGGAACAGAATAAATCACATAAGTCTTACAATAATAATATAGAAGAAAGTGCGGAAATAAGAAAATACACCCAGGGTCTGGTCTAATCCATACAAGAGCATCCAGATGCGAAATATACAAGTCTGGAAATATAATAATACATCAATCTGTATATGTCTCAGAATGGAAAATTAAGACATAAATAAGAAGAGTCTTCAAGGCAGCGGACATCTCGTGCTCACCCTGTGGACTCAAAGCAGTCCTGATAATGACTATCAGCCACGGGAGATGGAAGAAGATCCAACCTGGAACTCTGCACTCATAAAAGAATGCAACAAGTATAGGTCACTACAAAACCACAGTACTTGTAGGTATCATAGGACGACTAAGTATAGCTAACATAATTCAGAAAATAAAGCACAATAGGCAGATAAATCAACAAGTCAAACATAATCGGAACCAAGTACACGTCGTTGCCTAAGTATAAGCATCTAAACCCAAATGTGCCAAGTCTAAATATGTCCAATCTGAAACCAATATCACAAGTAAAACACCAGATCATCATAATATAAGTCATAATGCAATGCAATGCAATAATGTATGAATGCAAATGTAATGTTGTGTACATATGTACTCCGAACGGAAACCTCCACATCTTGATAACACAACCTAATGTGACTCGCGAAGCCTAAGTGCTACTCGTCCCGAATCTTTGCCCAACAGACAGATGAGACTTCGAATATTTGCCCATGGAGGATTTTTATCAGCACCACCCAGGGGGACCCGCGGAGTCCATGCACTCGCTCAATCCATGATTTTGGGACAAACATCGGATATCGGACTCTCACATCACTTTCATCCAAACTGAGCTCAAATCATCACAGTGTTTCATTAAGTATCAACAATGTATCAACAATATATTATGAAGGATGAGAATGCGTGCAATGTATGTGTCGACATCAATAATTGATCAATATCACAAGTACCAAACACGGGTACACCAACAATATCTTGAAATACTACACAAGCCATATTGAACACTATCCTCATATCAACATCAACAAGTAAGGTACTACAATATCACAATCAAGATGTAACAATAACCCTCAATATCTACTATCATCACGTGGCATCAAGCCAATAGTAATAGCACGATCAAGTCACAACACAACGGGGTGACTAGCCCGAATCACACAACAGGGCCCAACCTAAGACAATATCCAACCCAACTTCATACCCGAAGGTTTACATGCTTTCTTCGATAATATCATCTAAATATATGCTTCGCTACACGAAGTCTCACCAAGGGTAAGCCATAACCTATCTGGATGGCGAAACAACAATACACCAACAATCACTCCATAGCCTTGCCCTCCCGCTGAGCCTTAAGATCAAGAAAGTCTAGGCATATTTGAAATATAGATTAGAAATCATGAAGATCGATACCTATATTGCTATCATTCAATATAAGTCAAAAACCAACCTAGAATTTGGGAAAACGGGGCCCACAAGGTCAAAACGGGAAATTTAAGGGTAAAATATCCAATTAAACACTGGGTGTTCAAATCCAATCAATCAATTTCTAAATTAACTCAAGGTTTAAACCAAATTTGAAATCCAAGCAAAACCCACAATTTTAGGTATAAACCCTAAATCTTAGATTCAAGGATTCAACACAAATAATGGAAGAGATATGAGTAACAACCTTAGATACATCATAATCTAGCATAAACTCAATCAATTTCATCAGTAAAAAGCCTAGATAGAAAATCCATTAAACCCACTTTCAATCGTCCATTACTAATGAACTAACAAGAAAAGAGGGACTCTAAGATGATTAGGGATAAGGAATTTAGCAAGGGAATTAGAAGGACTTACCACCAAGAATTTTCTCCAAGAATCCTCTAGAATAGTTCCCAAGAGCTCAATTTACGTACTAGTAATAAATAATAGACTGAGGGCTTTTAATACACACTTAATGAAAATAACAGGTCCGATGCCGTTACGGCGGCATTTGGACCGCCACGATGTCACCTCCCCGACGCCTACTCAGATCGTCAGGACGATCAGCGGCCATCCCACCGCTACGGCGATGCCGCTGGGACGGTACTGGTGGCACCCTGGCGGACCCTAGGTACCAGAATTCCCAAATATTTTTCCAAGTCTCAACGAAAATTCTGACCAACTCCCGAGGCCATCTGCTCACAAACCACCTACACAGACCCATACAAAAACGCGCCACGAATGCACTCATGGCCTCGGAATTCCCAACTGATTTCCAACCCAAGTCCCAAAATGCATCTGAGTGCATTGGTGTTAACCCCAACCTTGGTAAGGCATGATTGGCACTCGGCACCCTACGGGAACCGAGCGAACCAAACTGTAACTCATATTTTCTGTATCTCGAACGGCAACATAAAACCAAGGTACCATAAACCATAGGGGCACAAGCCCAAGAGATAACATACTTACGTCTTCAAACTAATCTCGAGTGT
This sequence comes from Lycium ferocissimum, assembly GCF_029784015.1. Classification (NCBI taxonomy): domain Eukaryota; kingdom Viridiplantae; phylum Streptophyta; class Magnoliopsida; order Solanales; family Solanaceae; genus Lycium; species Lycium ferocissimum. The sequence goes on from NC_081350.1 coordinate 60,411,706, forward strand.
ATATGCCGGTAAGGCTATCAGTAATAATGATACAACATAGTATAAGTCGAGATGATTATAAGACATCAAACTGTGCATATTTGTCTACGAGCCTCTACAGGAGAGTTTGACATAAAGTGGCTGGAATAGGGCCCCGCCATACCCATGCAAATGCGTATGCAACCATGCTGACTCACAGGGCAACTCCGAAGCAAGTGGCGTGCCACGACTCTTCCTGCTAAGCTGGTATCCTTACCGAAAGATCTGTCAAGCTCTATCTCAAGACCTGCGAGCATGAAATGCAGCGCCCCCAGCAAAAGGACGTCAGTACGAGTAATAGATGCGAGTATGCAAGGCGGGAAGTGCAATAAAATAGGTATATACTAAAGATGAGAAGAATAAGAATCAACCTGGCATTTCCGAACTACCGATGGAAATCTAGCATATGTATACATACCTCTTCATCTTCTTATAGTCTTTACTAGGTCTCTATACCCTACCATGGCCCTGGTTACCTTATCATCAAACGTTATCCGAATATGTGTTGCGGCGTGCAACCCGATCCATATATGATACATGTTTCTCTATACTCTCGCATGCTTAACTATATCTAGGTATAGTGTTGTGTCTCTATCTTCCTAATCATCCTGTATTAACTGTCCAACTGATCACCCGGTAATCGCCCGACGCCCCGGTGGGGTACAATCGCCCGTCCGATTATCGCCCGACAGAGCAGCGCAACTACCGACCGATCGCCGGTGAATCGCCCGATCGCCGTAAAGACGGGTGGTAACTTCCCGACCGGCCGTAGTCGCGGGTAAATATATATATCCGCCCAACCGACCGTACTTGGTAATAAATGCCCAACCGTACCGTAGTACGCGGTAAAAATACAATCGCCACCCGGTCGTAGGCCGCGTGTAACTACATAGCCGCCCAATCGGTCATGTGGCGGGCAAATACATACCCGCCTAACAAGCACTCTAACCCCGGTAACATATCCGCCCGACTAATCAGAGACCACGTTGGCAACTATAATCAACATCATAACGAAACCCGTATTTAGCAGCCTTATGCACTTCTCATTGCCGCCACTTATTCTCTAATGTCCACATAATCACATAAGATCGGTAACACATCTCCGTCGATCATGTACGCATGTGCTATGGAACGTGTAGCCCAATCCAATCTCTCATATAGAATTCCTTATATAATTCTAGTACTCATTCCTTATCTATTCACTTCTAAGCTCTTCTCATGACCATCATTTATCCGTCAACGCTTATATTGTCATATAAAACTCATAAGCATATTTCTAGGCCCTTATGACTTCTTCGCGCTTAACTAAACATTAGCCAAATCCTGAGATGCATCATAAATCTCTTTTCTAGCATCAAATACCTCATTAAAGATCCTTCACTAGTACTCTATTCATGTCCCACAAAATATTCCTTAAGACACCTTCCTAAACTCGTTGGATTATTATTATTATGGAACTATCGTCATCGCTATATCTCACCTTGAAGGAACAAGTATCATAAGGTGAGATCAATCACAATTAATAGTTTCAAAGGTCAGGAATAAGCTCAATAAGGATCTTGAGATTCTGTTACACCTAAAAAATTTCATGTCGTTGTGTCATAAATAGACTAACGCAAGCTTAAGGTGAACATGAGGCTCTTATGATTATAAGAAGGGTATTTGGTGGCTTTAAAGTGCATACGATAAGATTTTGAGGTTATATGAAGTAGTGGAACTAAATTCATCAAGGAAGGTGAAGTATAAGTTAGGTTTGAGAAAGATTTTGCAAACTACCAAGTTGAGGATGGATTGGTAATGCCTTGGAGATAAGTTGTGTGGATACTTAGATTGTTAATGAAGTGTCAAACAAGTGTTAAGAAGGTTCCATAAGGGTTGGAGATCAAATGAATTGACGAGAACTAAGTTGGGGAGAAGGTGGATTATATGGCCATTTATACGGTCCATATAATATTATACGGTCCGTATAACAGTTTAGTGAAGGGCCATCACTGATGGAGTTATTGTTACACATCGAAAAAATTTCCGTTGACGCACAGTGAATAGGCTAATGAAAAGTCTGAAGTATACGATGTCTCGATAAGTAATAAATAGCATTTGATGACCTTAAGTAA
>NC_081350.1:60413937-60428855 GCF_029784015.1 Lycium ferocissimum
CCCCTCCTGTTTTCCTTCCAAAAGTGGACTTTTCCTATGTGCTCGCGGTTAAATACGAGATGGAATACGGACCGTGCGAAATACGGTCCGTAACTCACTCGTGAATCACCATCTTCCCAACTTGACTTTCGTTTCGAAATCCTTTAATACGACCATGGAATACGGCCCGTATTGTAGAATACGGTCCGTAAACCGCATTTACGACCGTTCTGCACTTCAAGCGTGATCAAGTCAAATCGTTCCTTTCACCGAAAAACACTGAAAACACGTAAAATCACATAGACTCGCTTAAAAACAAGTAAAACTTATAGCTAAAAAGCATCGATTGTGGCGTAAAATCACGCCACATCAGCCGCATCCTCATCTAGAGATAGTGAGCGACAAACGAAATTCGAACGCCAAAGTCCTTGCCTTGGAGGTTCAACCTCCAGTGATCGGTGCCTTCTCACTTGACGGAGAGCTTTCTACGCTTCATCTTGTCGAATGGTCTAAAAAGGAGACCAAAGACGTAGAGCAACTTCTCGGGCAAGGCCACTGTTATGGACGTCCCTCGTCGAAGTCCAGATTCATCGAGCGTCGCGTCTACCGAATCTTCTCATCCCAAAGGATGTTTCGAGCAATTGAGTGTTCCGCCTTCGTATTTGGTGACGTTTGCTACTTGAGTTCTTGACAACGGGTCCAATGCACATGCCGAAGACGACGAAGCAATAGTGCCGAGAGATTGATATTCAAGATCGGACTATTGGCCCCAGATAAAGCTTATGATATTGGGGCTCACCATGCAAACTAGATGTCGTACTTCAATCCATATCCATCATGCCAAATTGAAGCGTCGTGCCAATGGCACCGATTCGTATAGAACCAAGAAGCTTAGTGCGGTTCACACCGTGGCGTCGATTCGTTTAGAGTCGGAAGCTTCGTGCAATTGGCATCATGTGCTCCATCATCCTTTTTTTCTTTTGCGGATTTATAAGAAAGTGCAAAATGTCTCGATATCATACGAGAAGATGCAGACATGGTTGTTCGATTAGCGAGGAACTACTTCGCGTGTCCTCTCTTGTGGCTCGGCGAGAAGAGGCGTGGAGTGACCGTATTACATCTTTGGAGAGTGAGCAACCGTATTCCATAATGGAGACACATCGACCGTATTCCATCATTGGCGGAACATCGACGTATTCCATCATTAGAGACATATCTCACATCGACCGTATTCCATCTTTGGCGAGCTAGCATATGGCGCATCTCCGCAAAAATTTCTTGGTGTAGGAGCGATGAAATCATAAGATGCTTGTCTCTAAAATTTAGATATGGAGAGATGTTTCGTGGAAGAAATCCTTCTGGATTAGCTATAGAAACTTCTTGAATTTGGTCCGAGCGTCCGGTATCGCTTTCTTTCCTACTGCACTTGTTCCATAAAATTCATAACTTGAGCTGGGAGATTTCCTTTACATACATAGCCACAATTATTTAACTTCTAGCCATATTTGACATTTAACTACTATTCCTATTACAACAAAGGCCCAAAGGGGGATACGTAGGCAATGCCCTTTTTTTAAAAGGGTTTAAAAAACTAGTTCACAACTTATGACTATATTTTTCGGTTTTGCAAATTTTCGAGTCGCCACCTAATTTTAGAAATATTAGGAAACCATTTGTAAAGAAAGTAAACTCCTTTTTTAGTCTTTAAACCCGATTTTAGGTAAGGGTTTTATTTCCCAAGGGAAGGGGTTAAACATCCCGAGCCTATCCAAAGCATTTAAACTTGGCTTAATTAACACTGAGGGGTTATTTAATTATTTATTATTTATTATTACCTAAGAATTGCGGAAAAGAAACTACTCTTCAAAACTATTTGTATAAAAAAGGAGTTTTAAAGTAATTATAACTATGTGAGTAAATGCATATTCATAAAGAAAGTAGTTAATTAATGATCGCGAGAAAAATATGTATGACATTTATTTATGTAAGAATAGAATGTATAATATAGAATAAGAAATATTTTTTTATAAGAAAATAACGTATATATGTGATAGTATATCATGGTAACTAAAAATAGTTATTGATGACAGATAGTACTATATGATGCATATAATGTAAACACGCCCAAGGAATTAATGGAAATAAGGTAGTATATGTATAGTGTTTAAAAAAATGAAAGATATACTATCGAAAAGGAAAGTAATTAATACGAGTTGCAAAAATTATATGTACTAGGAATGTATATTGTTTAAAAAAAGAGTACATGTGTATTTTTTGAAGATTAGGTATAAATATGGTTATTGTATATGGGGGAGATATTTTGATGTAAGAGTATGAAAACACATATTTTTTATGAGAAAATCATAAATACGGAGTATGTTTATCGTATGTAAAAATAGTATAAAAGAGGTATCTTTTAAAATAGCATGAAAAATATAATAATATGTATAAGTACCGTGTACTTATATATATATATATAAGTACACGCATAGTGTAAAGATGATTGGATGATTTAATAAAAAAAAATAAGATAGTATATATATGTATATGAAAAATAGAGTATTCTTGACTTGTAAAATAACTCGGCCACTATACCGAGCCCCGATATAAAGTTCTTAATTAAACTCAAGAATCGACCTGCTCCCTATGTTAAGCATTAAATAGAAAATGATTGCCCATTAAATATGCATCTTACCCTTTTTAAACCCCTATTTAGATCGCTCATTTTTATTAAAAAGGATTTAAAAAGAAACGTTAGTTTCATGAGCTCCAAAAGGATTTTTTTTTTCCAGTTAATTTCCCTTTAGTTGGAAATCATTTTTTAACTTGAAGGTGCATAAACAAAAGCTGAAAATCATTTGGCGATTATCATTCTAACACGCCTAAGACAAGATTAATTATCCAAGGAAGAGGGAAAAGTAGTGACTAAATTTCCATCACCCTCGGTTGGTTTATACAAACCCAAACACAAACCAAGTACTGCATATTATGAATAGCAAGTTCACAAAATGTTAGTCGAATGATATAAACAACATATATAAACTGATACGAAGGTGTAAAATTTTGAAGAGAGGAAGAAGGACGGAGACTCGAGCCGAAGGCTAAGGACTGCCTAATGTGAGCCAACGGGCTGCCACTAGTTGCTCTCTGACTTGGGAAAAAATAGAGTCATGCCATAACTCCAAATGTTCTCTGGAGTGCATATGCAAAGAAAACAAAAGAGAAGAAAAGGATTGAAGCCTGATCATTTAATGTTTGAATGATACAACTGAGTGATAGGGATGATGTAAAATCAGTAACCACGCTTTAAAAAAAAAACGAGGAGTCAAAATTCCCATGTCTGTTAAGGTGATGAAACAAAGCAAAACACAAAAATAACCTCAAACTTTATGAGCCAAGGTAATAAAATACAAACAAGCTATTGAACGGGATTTCTCTCTTGTATCAATCTCTCAAGTGTTTAAGAAAAGGAACTTTAAGAGCTGTGTATATCAATAAGAAGAATGCAGATTCATATTCATAGGATTCTTGCGGACATCAAATGAACTTGACAATTCTAACTAGCTTAAGTCACTTGGCAAATAAAATAAAGCTATACATTTTTCCAAACTTCACTTGTTTTCAGATGGCTCTCTAGACCTTAGCATCATGCTTATTAAACTCTTAATCTTATCAAATTTAACCAGTGACACACCCCCTTTTCCTACTTAATTTAGTTAACTAAGTGTCATGCTTACAATAAAAACTTAAGAAGGAATTCCGTAATGTTTGTGACTAATATGTTGATATTCAATCAGTTACTTATTTTAAAGGAGAAGCCTTGTGCACACTCATATTTCAGCCCAAAACAGATTAGCAGTAAACCTCTACATGCATAGGAAACGTTGATGTAACTAGAAATCAAGTAAAACAACTCTCTTAGAGCATTGAAAAGCAGATTTCAGGAGAGCAATAAAGTTTATTCAACAACTGTATGTTCGATAGATTTAGCTAGTCTCCTAAAAATAAAGCTACGACTTAAGCGAGCAACATATGGGGGGAAGACTCTATACCAATAAGACTAAGTTAAAGTAACATTTTTCTTATGAAAATAATATACTTGATCAAATAATTTAAAAAAACTTTGACAGACTTCAACAATTTTAGCACACTTTACAAGTTCATTATTAACCATTTATGGGCATATCGGAGAAGCAAAGCAGTCATTGGATCCAAGCCTCTTTTAAAATCTCATGAATGGATGGAAAAGAGAAGTAAGACAATTTCCTTTATTAAATTAATTCCCAAAATCTTACTAGTGCAAACCCCTTTTTACTAGTAGCTTGAAAAAAAATAAGAAGTTTACTAGAGAAAAAACAAGTTTCTGAATTTTTAGAGTAAGGCATTAGTTAGTCCTACCACTTAAAGTTCTAATGTGCAACTGAGGTATCTAACAAAGGAACAAGTCATAATCACATAGCTTCTCAAAAAAAATTAGACACAAACTCATTAGCTTTGGACATGAGTACATGCAAGATACTAATCTGGACAAAAGATGCAGTCCACTTACACCTGATTTCTAAAACAGTCTCAATCCCAAACAAGTTGATGAAGAATCGTTGATGCTTATATTGCCTTTCATGCGATTACAAATAACCTTCTATATACTAGTAACACGCAAGATTATTTCTGCAAATAAGTTTAAACAAAACTAGACTAAACATAACAATGACCGTGTTCCTTTTTAGAACCCTCAAGAACCTTATGGTCATGACCTCTAACTCTATAAACTAACACAGGAGAAAAATATACTTTCAAGGTATTTAAAATCAGTGAAAAGATTACACCATCCTTAACTTAAGAAAATTCAAACAGAGAAGACGCTTTTCCCGGAAAAAAAAAAGAGGCTTAACTAATGATGGGGACGATGGATATTTATGAAATGGAACATCTATCAAATATACACTGAATCCTTAATTCAAAATTTTTTAACGCATTACTGAGTTCCCGCCCCTCCTACGCACCAGTTAGACCAATAGTAACAATACCCAAAGAAGAATACTACACACTTGTTTTTATTGAAATCATTATGTCCATGAAACACCAATAACATATCAGTTATGAATATATGCACATCAAAACAGTGGATAGACAGGTCCTAAGTTCAATAATACATAGCTATTTTCTTCTCTTTTCGCTGTTTCCTTCTCTTTTTATTCTAGCAAATCACATATTTATCATAACAAGCCCATAGTCTATGTTAGCCTTTTGTAAACTGACTTTTATAAAAATAGAGACAAAATGACAGATTTATGCATACACTTAGCAGAGACTTGTACAAAAAGTCAAAAATACTCGAACGATAACATTTTAATTCTGTAAACCAAAATGAAATGAGAGACGAGGGTGTTTACATGTTTAATATAAACTATTCAAAGTTAACACCAGAACCTCATTTTTGCCTTACAACATAATACGATATCGACTTAAGATAAGTTCTTCCCAAACATAAGTAATGCTCAACCACTTACTATCCTACACAATTGCTAGTTTTTAAGAATAAAAACACTAGTAACTTAGTCATGAACACACACTCAGCAGTTTTAGAGTTTCCAGCAAAGAGCCAGTTTAGTTTGTAAAACAGAACTCAAAGAAAAAGATATAGTACTATGTTATGCCATATATTTTCAAGGAAAACAAACAACTGAAATGATCATAATTTCAAGTTTTCTCTGGATTTCTTATGTGCCAGCTCTTTTATCACCTTTCCAAAATACGAGTTAAAATGAATACTAACAATAGAAGAGTAGACAAACGACATGGTGCAGCATACATCCATTAAATTGAAACAATAGCCCTTCTAAGTTTCCTTATTTCATTTTGACTTCTACATACAGATTTCAACAAACAAGAATAATGAAAATCAGGTTCGACAAACCTCAAACAGAAAATTAGACGAGCAAATTACTGATACAAACATACATTTTAAAATAGAAAACCAACTGAGAGGCAAAAACACTCAAACAATTACACTCATCTAAGAACTGAAATGAAAGGGAAAGTGAATATGATTATTGACCTTCTCCGGGACAGCGAACTGAGGCTATTGTCGTCGTCGAGTCTCTGAATCCGCTCGAAAAGCTTGTTGTTTTAGCAGAGAACTTGAAAAGAGACTTTGATAGCCAAAAAGAAACTTAAAGTTAAAAGAGGATTTTTCTGAGAACTTAGAAAGAACTATGGTTTTTCAGTTGTGAAGACTTATGAAAAAGAAAGGGATTTTTCAATTCGACTTTAGAGTAAATAAAAGTTTTCTCTCAAATTCTAAGCCTAGTTCAAAGTGAATTTTCAGCCTTCAAAAAACTTCTCTAAAACTGCCCAGGAAGGCTGTATTTATGACCAAATGCTGAGGGGGTTTCAACAGCTTCTTCAAGAAGCTTTTGCCTTTGAATTTTGAATTCAAAAAGGGGGAAAAATTCTGAAGCTTCGAAAAAAATAAAATGATGAATAAAAAAGTGACGAATTTTCACCTTTTCAGAGCGATTTGAAGGCTAGAGGTCCGAAGCTAGTGGTTTCTTCATGGTTTTAGGCTCCAACGGATTGGAACGAGCCTTTACCCACCGGATTGAAGAAGAGTCGAGCTTGAAACCGGTGGTTCATTGCGCTCCTCTTTTACAGAGGTTTAAATGACCTCTTTGCTAGTCTTTCTGTTCTGCCACAACGTCAATCAAAGGGAAAAGGGAACGTGGTGGCAGTGGAGGCGGCGCCTGCATTTGTCCGGCGGTCCGCTTGGCGTTGGGGCGGTGAGGTGACGTGAATGGGAGAGGGGTGGAGGTGATGGCTAGTTAGGTTTTTGTTAGAGAGAAGAGGGGTCATTTGGTTAGGGCTGTTTGGTTACTGATTAGAGTGAAAGAGTTCAGGGGTTTTAGTTTAGGTGTTGGGCCGGGTTGGGATTTTGGGCTGGGGCATTTTTGGGCCACAGATTTTTGTAGGATAGGAATAGGATTTGGCCCAAATTTTAGGTAGATGAATTATTTTCTCATCCCTTCTTACTTCAATCAATTAATTAAAATATGCTCCTTTGTCCTAATTAATTCCCACAAAATGTATACCTATATAAATTACAATAGAAGCAATTTAATATACGTATTTAGTTTTAAAAATATAGTAAGAAGATGATAAACATAGTAATAAATATGATTAAAGGAAAAATTCGAACGCCAATATTGATATAGGAATACCAACACTATTTTTGAGTGATTTAATTGTAAAGAATGATGTTTAGTAAATTTTTTTTAATTATAAAAAATAATAATAATGTTTGGTGATTTTTAAGAAACGATAGAAAGCTTTCTTAACTTTAGAGAAATAATATCTTAAAAATAGTGTAGTTTAGTGAAATTATTCCAAACTCATTTTTGGGGAATTTTTTCGCCTGAGAAGCATAGTGAAATTAATTAAACAAAAATGAGGGCCAAAATTGGGTGTCAACAGCTTGTCCCTCTTTGACCGGGGATGATGAAAGAGTCATTGGGCGAAAACATTGACATAAACCCGATTTTGTCCCGACGAGTAAATCCGATTGGGTTTGGAAAGAGTATAACTACAAAGGGGGTAATCCTTTGGGGAATGGAGAGGTGAGTTTATAATTCAACCGAACTCTCATTTCTGAGTAACCTACATATCTCGAGTCATAAGAGAATCAAGTCGATGTAGTTCGAACAAGGAGAGGATAAAATTTTGAGCGGTCCTCAAAATTTTGCCACGGTGTCTGAATTACGAGGACACTGGCTCTCTTGTTATGGACAGGGGATAATAGTTTTGTTAGAGATTTGGAAGGTTGAGTTGTTAAAAAGTTTTGAGTGATTCTCAAAAATTTATCCCAGTGTTGTAGTTATGGTAACACGAGGTTTTGGAGATAGAAAGGGCAATGGTTTCAACATGGGCGAAAATAGCTAAAACGGGGATTAGCTTGACTCTGAGTCCCCTACGTATTGAAGAGGATGGGAATTAATTCAAATGGGTTGTAAGAAAATGAGAAGATAGAAAATTTTGAGGGATCCTCAAAATTTTATCCAAGTGTCGAATGATAGTTACACTAGATGTTGTTAGGAAGGTGTGGTCAAGTTTGGAGGGAGAAGATTGCAGATGAAAAAGATCTTTCTGAAGATGGGATATACATTTGCAGCCTCTTGATTATAAATGTGGCGGCCGCAACACACTCATAAGCGAGACTTTACACAAATGCATCTTCGGTCATAGGATCATATCAGCCCGTTGTAAAGGACCGACCCTCAGAATGGTCCCAGTATCACATTATGACGACCTCAGGATGTGGAAGAATTTGACTGAGTCCCCAGAATGTAGATTCTCACAGGAAGTAACTGCTTCTTAAAAATTGGAAGAAAAATTGATTGGCGAGCTAAATCGAAGAGCGGATTCATTGACTCTAGCTTGTGAGTTTGATATCCTCATCAACCGGGGCACCTCAGTTCGCTGTGGCAGAGATAGTTCCACGTTGTATTGTGTTCATCTGCAAAAGATGTAAAGATACATGCGATTCGGAGTTATAATGTAATAATAACATAAGAAAATAAAGGAAGGGATTGTGACAAACCGAAATTAAAACACCGATTTGCGGAAGCGGCGAAATGTAAAGCTTCCCGGAGCAAGCGTAATGTAGAGGCTTTCGGTGAGCGGGCTTTATGTCTCAGCTTCCGGCAAGCGAGCAAGCTATAATGTAAAGCTTCCGGCTAGAGGAGCAACTGTAATGAAAAGGCTTCCGGCTGGTGAAGCAATTGTAATGAAAAGGCTTCCGGGTGGCGGAGCAACTGTAATGTAAGGGCTTCCGACAGGCGGAGCAACTGTAATGTAAAGTAAAAATCTTCAATTGGCGGAGTCGTTGGCAATGTTAGACGGCGGTCCCCGATTGGCTGGGTAATTGACGTTGTTAGACGGTATCCTCGATTAGCGAAGTTAGTCGACGTAGTTAGATGGTAGATCTCCCATTGGCGGAGTCTGACGACGTAGCCTGTTTTGTTGTTTGGGGCGGACTTTCCCGGTCCTATTATTCGCGACAGACTTGCCCTGTCCTGTTGTTCGGGGATCCGCCCGTCCTGTTGTTCGGGGCGGACTTGCCCTATCCTATTGTTTGGGGCGGACTGCCCTGTCCTATTGTTCAGGGCGGACTTTCCCTGTCCTGTTGTTCTGGGCAGACTGCCCTGTCCTATTGTTCGGGGCGAACTTGCCTTGTCCTATTGTTTGGGGGTGGACAGCCCTGCACTTGTTACCTTTGGGCATTGCAGTAATATCGCATGACTGTGATGCAGTATGGTTGCTTAATTTTTTAGGCTTCGTGCTGGATAAGTGCTACCATATCCTTTGAGCGTCAGCATGACCTGCAAAATCACGTAGTTTCTTTAGAGTTTTGAAACAAGAAGAAAACAAACTAACTAATGAAAATTGACTGCTTGGTTTGTGATGGTGGGGCAGCGTCGAGGTCTTAGAGCTTCTAGACTTTGTAGTTGATGTTACGTCATCCCTTTGTTATTCCTGCGCTCAAAGAAACATACATAGTTCTAGGGAGGGGTGTTGATTTTAAGTTGATCAAGAACTTGGCCCAGGAGCTAACTTGTCCTTCAATATTTTGGCAGCTGTAGTGGTTCCAGTTTGACGACTCTTGATTCCAAAAGACGTTCTTGTAATGCCAAGCCTTCTGGTAAAGACTTCATTTCCAGGATCTGTCTCAGTCTTGTCCTTGATGCCCAACACTCGTACTCTTTATTGGAGTTGCATAATCAATGTGGCTTGGGATGCTAAATGGCTTTATCTCATGAATGACCCTTTCCAAGTTACCCATTTATCGTGGCTTGAAAAAGGTATTTTCTTTATGTGACCGGGCGTGACTCAGGCTGTCTACGTATCCCAAAATAGGAATCAGGTTAGAACATAGTTCAAAGGAGAAAACACATTTTCAACAAAACAATTAGAACTAGTGTAGGTTGCCAACGTATCAGATCGTAACGTCATTCCAGATACAATCGCTAAAAGGGTGGGTGTGTGGAGAATGGTAAAGCTGATAACTATGATGAACCAGCCTTTTGATGCTTATTTTGGTCATTTGTTGAAGCAGTGTATCTTCCGAGAGGAATCGTCAAGCGTTTTCCCTTGCTACTAATGGTTGAGGTTGTAACGTCCTTCTCTATCGATTAATACTCTTATAGTTTGTTGTTGTCGGTCAGGTCCTGAACCTCATGCCTCGGGTTGTACTGATAGCTGATCCAGTCAATGTTCTATGTTAGATATCGCGATCTTAACTAGCCAGACACTAGGTATAGCTTCGAGCATCAAAGTAGGTGTTGTGTTGCAGTGGTGTTTGCCAAAAAAAAACTTGGTTATTTGTAGGGTGAAGCGGTACGACAAAGGAGATATTCTGAATCGGATTAAAAATGTGATCTAGATTTGGGTAGCTAAAGAGGTTCTCAGTGTTGGCCTGTAGACTTCTTTGCACTATGTTTATCCTTGACATTGTTGCGTATTTCTACAGAGTATTAAAACTGTCGTTGGTTGTAGGGAAATACTCTGTTATTGTAACTTCGTCCTTCACACAGATTCTCAGTGAATCTAGTTGTTTTGTACAAGTTATCCTTAAAGACTTCTTCGCACTATCTCTAGAGGCATGAATGCTCGCAAATTTTAGCCCGAAGAGCCCTCTTAGATTGGAGGATATCACATAGGCAACGAAATTTGGTTGGTGAGAAGAGGCTTATGGTCAGAGGAAAGGGATGCGAGGAGTCGACTCAAGTTTTTCATAGGGTCTTAGCTCGAATCAGACTCCTATCATTGCCGATTCTTGGAGCGTCCTTCCCGGCTTTGGGAGAAGACATTCTTGATACTTCTTTAACGTGCTTCGAGATTCTTTGACCGAATGTCAAAGTCTTTTAGAGTACGTCACTTCGTTTTTCAGAAACTTTAGCTCGCAATGTCTTTTTTTTGTTAAGAAAGAAACAGGGCAAATAATTTTTTATTATAAGGGGGACCGAGCCTTAAGTAGGTTGCCTACATATCCGCTAAGGGAAATCAGGTCGTACGTAGTTCCGATTATAAAACGGGATGTCAATTCTCCTAAAAGTGAAACCAACCCAATATGGGGTGCCTACGTATCCCGCCATAGGAAGTCAGGTCGAACCGTAGTTTAATTACATGAAAATATGCAAAACTACAATAAGAGGGGAAGCCTATTTTGGGGTTGACTTCATATTTCTTGACTTTGTCTGAGTGGATCGGCTTGGAGCTTATCCATCCATCCATTTCTGTTAGAATTAGTGCTTCTTCATAGAGTGCTTTATGAAGCATGTAAGTTCCTTGGAAGTTCAGCGTGAACGGTGGTGTCTCTCATGCCGTACTTTTCCTTTATCTCAATCATATTAACTTCTCTATTTCCATCATTATGCAATGGATTATTATTAACATTTGGTTGCGTTGTGACACATTGGATTGCCCCAGTCTTGATCAAATGCTCAATTCGGTGCCTTAGCCTGTTGCAATCTTCAGTGTCATGTCCCTGATTGCCGGAATGGAATGAGCAATGTTTGTTTTCATCGAACCACCTAGGTAATGGGTCGGGAATCTTCCCTGGCTCGGGTTGTAATAAATCGGCAACCCTTAGTTTCTCAAACAATTGGGCTAACGGTTCGGTCAACTAGGTGTTCTTACGCTTACCTTTTGGATTTCTCATTGTGAAAGGTGGGTTGTTTTGGTGGATTGAAACTAGAATCGGTACATATGGCTGTGTTGGGCTTAGATATATGGGAGTTTGGATTTGAGGGTGATTTAGTTGGGTATTGTAGGCATGAAGTGGATCATTGGTCGATATGAATCAATTGGTTTCTGGGATTCTGAAGTAATTGGGAAGACTCCCGTATTGAGTAATCCAGTATCACAATAGGTACCTCTTCTTTCTTCCTCTTGGCATCTGTAATATCCCCTGACTGATTAGTCTTGCTTGTAGTTTGAAAGTTCTCTATTGACTGAATATTTTCGGTATTAATTCCCTCATCTATCAAGTCCCCCATTTTGACGCAATCAGAGAACTTCTATCCCATCATGGATATCATCCTTTCGAAGTAGACTCCTTCCTGACTGCGGATGAAATACTTCGTCAATTCTCCCTCATCCATCAGGGGTTGGACTCTTCCAGCCTCCATCCTCCATCGCCGAGCATATTCTTGAAATGACTCGGAGGGTTTCTTTTGTATATTGATGAGGGAAAACCAATCGGGTGTGATCTCGGTGTTAAACTCGAAACGAGTCATAAAGTCTTCGGCCATGTTACTCCATTTGTGCCAATGACGGGGGTCTTGTTTGGTGTACCAAGAGAGAATCTCACCGGATAGACTCCTGATGAGCAACTTCATTATGAGCTTCTCGTTCCTGCCAATCCCTACCAATTTGTCACAATACGCTCTCAGATGAGCGCGAGGGTCGCCTGTTCTATCGAATATGTCAAACTTTGGTGGCTTGTATCCGACCAGCATATCGATGTCTGGATGGATGCATAAATCTTCATAGTCCAAACTCTCACTGCCTCGAGATGCCCCGAGATGTTTCATCTCTCGCTTTAAATCTCAGAGCTCGTTCATGAATGTTTCTCTTGCACTTCCCTCTCCCTCCCCTGTATTCGTCGGAGGTGCCTCAGTCACATAGGATGGGGGAACATATTTCTCTTGATAGATAGCGGTGCGTGTTGGAGGGTGAATAGAGGTGAAGATATTGGGATGTGGTGGAGTTTGGTAACTTTGTACGAGGTTGGTTGCATACAGGGTGCAGTTAAGAAGATTTCTCGAGTCTGCAGGCGTGAACGGGGATAATGGATTTGTTAAATTTATGATGGTAGCGGGAGGTTACGTTGGTGAAAAGTGTACAGGTACTGGAGAATCTAGTGATGGGAAATGGGGAGGTCGTTGTAGAGTAGTCATGATCGGGTGAGTCGGGTCCTTGCCTCGGTGTAGTTCTCCTTTTAGCGTCTCAATTTGTTGCTCCAGGCGAGCAATCTGTTCATCCTTTGCGACGTTTCCTCTTCTAAGACTTTCTGGTACATTTGTTAGTGCCGGAACACTTCTAGTCGGGTCAATGTCCTCGATGTTAATCAATCCACTATTTGGCCTTAGGTTGCAGCTTAATTCGGCCAGTTCTATCGATCAACACAATCAACCTCTGTTGAGGGATAAATATATAGCGTAATTGAGAGAAAAAATAAGATATAGGAGTTAGTCCGAGCAATGTGTCAAGGAGAATGAAATAAGTATGCAAGCATATAATAATGTCAGATAAAGTGCGTCCTAACATATGCGGGACCTCTTTGTTTTTGCCAGAGGTAAGCCTACGTTTCGCATATATTGATAGCAGTTTGATCCATGTTTGCCACATTTCGGATTTAGAATGATTCTACATTTTCATTGACAAGGAGTGTCTTGAAAATTTATCAAAAGGAGTAAGGCTGAAATGAAGCCTTAATGATTCTAATGAGATTACAAAGAGACACTGTAAGGGCGTACATTTGATAATGAACAAGAGGAGTGTTCCACAAGGCACTTTTAGTGAATTTATGTGAAAGGAGAAACCTTCACGTCGTTGATGAAAGAGCGATATAACAATGGAGGTCAAACATAGGCGAAGCTTTTAAAGACTCCACGTCCGTCGACTAGGAAGAGGCGTCAACGTAGGTGGAGTTTTGAGAATACTCCACGTCTGTAGACTTAAAAGGATGTCAAACGCAGGCGGAATCTTGAGAATACTCCACGTCCGTCGACTAGAAAAGGTTATCAAACGTAGCCGGAGTCTTGGCAATACCCTACATCTAGCGACAGGAATGAAGCTTAAAGGAAGGTCAACCTATTTGTTCCCAATCCGTTGGTGTTTAATCCTTGGATCATCTGAATCATTTCTCACACATAGGGTATGTCGTTAGGTCCAGATCCTGTTGACACAAGGGCTTTCCTAATCGCAGAGACAATACCTCGGATTGTCCTGCCTATGGTGTATGCAGCATGACCCAAAGCTTTCTAAGAGTAGATTATATTTCCTAGACTTTGAGAGTGGGACCGAACAACTGCGAGGTGGCTCGAAGTTAGACTCGTATACCGACCACTAAAACTAAGGACTTTGAAAGAAGTTCGGAGTAGCGCAATGCACAACTCACGTGTACAGTGCGTGTATTTATACGACCAAGACTCGATAACAAGTGTGATGACAATGTAAGGAAAGCAGTAACATATATTGTTTTTCAAACAAATAAGGAATGCAAGTTTCGATTTGGCTTGTGTCCTTTCAAATATAGCAGTGAAGCAATTAATAATATATAAATAACAGGTAATAAAAAATACATATAAATAAACAAGAATCCCTCAAGTATCTACTTCTTAAACTAAGTCTGCTAAAGTCAAAACCTAGGTTATCCCCAGCGGAGTCGCCATTCTGGTATGCCCTATTTTTAACGGATTAAAATTAGTTCACAACTTATGACTATGTTTCCTCTGGTTTTAACAATTTTCAGAGTCGCCACCTAATTTTAGGAAATATTAGGAAACCATTTGTAAAAATGTAAACACCATTTTTTAGTCTTTGAAACCTGTGAGATTCTAGGTAAGAGTTTTATTTACCCCGAGGGGAAGGTGTTAAGCATCCCTCAGAGCCTATCCAAAGACAGTCTTTAAACTTAGCTTAATCAACACTAGAGGGGGATTATTTAATGGTTTATTATTACCTATTTAAAAAATTGCGGGAAAGAAACTACTCTCTCAAAACTATTTGTATAAAAAGGGGGGTTTTGAAGTAATTATAAATATGTGAGTAAATGCATATTTATAAAGGAAGAGTTAATGCTAATGTGTGCGTGAGAAAAATATGTATGACAATTATTTTATATAAGAATAGTATGTATAATATAGAATAAGAAGATATAT
>NC_081350.1:60428955-60510368 GCF_029784015.1 Lycium ferocissimum
ACCTAGTTCAAAATGAATTTTTAGCCTTCAAAAAACTTCTCTAAAACAGCCCAGGAAGGCTGTATTTATAGCCAAATTTTGAGGCGGTTTCAACAGCTTCTTCAAGAAGCTTTTGCCTTTGAATTTTGAATTCAAAAAGGGGGAAAATTCTGAAGCTTCGGAAAAAATAAAATCATGAATAAAACAGTGATGAATTTTCACCTTTTCAGAGGCGATTTGAAGGCTAGGGTCCGAAGCTAGTGGTTTCTTCATGGTTTTAGGCTCAGCCGGATTGGAACGAGCCTTTACCCACCGGATTGGAGAAGAGTCGAGCTTGAAACCGGTGGTTCATTGCGCTCCTCTTTTACAGAGGTTTAAATGACCTCTTTGCTAGCTCTTTCAGTTCTGCCACAACGTCAATCAAAGGGAAAAGGGGACGTGGTAGCAGTGGAGGCGGCGCCTGCGTTTGTCCGACGGTCCGCTTGTGTTATATCCCGAGTTTTTGCCTATTCGGAAAAATTCGAAATAAATTGGGCTTGAAAGGAATAAGGTTATGTTGATTTTATTTCATAGGTGTGTGTTGTTCATGACCTATTAATGTGGAAATAGCGGGAAAGGCGAGGGGCAAAATCGGAAATTTCGAAAATTAATTTCGGGAATTACAAAATGAGATCTACAATCAATTGGGCCAAAAGAACAAAAGAAGAAAAAATTTGGCCCAAAAGAGAGGGTGGCCGGCCAAGCCTTGGCCCAAGCCCTTATTTTCATTAATTTTTCCATGTGATTAATATGTAGTATTAATAGAAGCTTCAAGAGTAATAAAGAGAAAGAAGAACCAAAAACAAAAAAAAAAAAAAGAAGAAGAAGAAGGAGATTCGGCCAACACCCCCCAAAATTCACCCCTTTAAATCTTGTCCCAAAAAATTATTTTTGTGGTATTCCTACTAATTCAAAGCTCCTCTACAACTTGGTGTAGTTGTTTTGGAAGATTGAGCCTTTGTTTCCATCAATCTCACCCTTTGGTCAGCGAAGAACCAAGAGAAAAGGTAAGAATTAATCCTTTTTTATTATGTTATGAAGGTTTGTTTGTGTTGTAGTATATGGAATGAGTAGAATTTATGGAAATATGGAAGTTTGCAAAGTGGGTGTGCATGTGGCCGTGTGTGTCCTATGTTGTATAGATTGAGATAAGGTTGAATTTTATGTTGTATTCTAGTTGTAGGTATTGTGGAAATTGTATTGGAAATGAAAGTTGAATGAAAATTGCATGAAGTTGGAAAATGGCATGTTGGCAGTGGTTATGTTGTGATGGAATAATGATGGTTTATTTTGTTTAACATGTTAGTTGTGTTGTTGTGATTTTTACAATGTAAATGAAGGTTATATGGGTTAAGTTGGCGTGAAAAAGGGATTGTAGGAAATTATGTCATATTAATGTGATTTTATGATAATAAGATAATGAAGTTGTTAAAGTGTAGATTATTGTTGTTGGTGATGAATTAGTAAGAAGAAAATGTGTTGGGATGGTTTTGTTGCACATATAGAAATTTTGGATGAAATATGGAATTGTTGAATATTGGATATAAGGCTTGAAATATTCTTGGCTTATGTTTGAATGATCTTAAATTAGTATGTAAACATGAAAGTATTGATATTGATTTATAAGTGCAAAGTTGGATTTGGAGTTGTTGCATCATTTGAAAAAAAAAAAGACTATTTACGCTAGAATGCGTTTCTAGTCAATTGTTGATGTTGTTGATCTCATTGTTGGTATGGTTGTTGTTATTTTGGCGAGTTTGAATCTCGGGGATGTTGTATATATAGGGAGATCTTTGCCCAAATTTTTATAAACAAGTATTGGTTAAGATTGGAATTTTAAGCCTTATGAATAGTAAATTGGTAAATGTGACCATTTGTAGGTTTTTTGTGAAACGGGAATTGAGTTTGGTCAAGCATAGGAGTAAATAAGGTATGTAAAGCTTTGCTTTTATTCTCTTGGCATGTCACAGGTATGTTAGGCTAAGATACGAGCCTTGGGGACGACTCTACTCCTCGGAATCCGAGCCTAAAGTTGACCCTTTTTCATTTAGCAAAATTGAATTATCTAGTCCATGTTTTGTTGAAACAAACGTTCAAACGTCTATAACTTGCCAAATGAAACCGCATAACGCTAAAACTTCCATAGATAGTCCCCGAGTCTAGTAATCATAATTCGGGTGCGGCCTCGGCTCGTCGAGGTGGGCCCCGCAATTTCGGGTCTTACTACGTTACCACTATTGGACATAGCTTGTGTGCTACCAAATGGAACCCTTGGTTATCATTATGATTACTAAACGATAGATATTTCGACTTTCTAGTGACTCTCGCAACATGTTTAGACACACGAAAATGACTTCAAAAGCTCGTAACTTTTGTATACTAATTAGATTGACCGAAACTCGTTCATGTATTTTTTGAGTGTCGACCGACATACTTGGCCATCAAATTTTGAAAGATGACTTGTTTACTTATGTGTTTACATGCATTTGGTTACTCACGACTCCGCTCGTGCTTATAGTTATTGCCTCGTTCCATGGATCCGGGCCGGTTATATTTCGTGCGCATTATGATATATTCGGTGTGATCTTTGTATTACGGTTCGCAAAACTCCTCGCTGAGAAAGCAAGGTCCGTTTATATTTGGTGTTATCTTGTGTATGGTGTTATGGTTAGCTATGATGTGTTACGGGGATATGTCGGGTTACGGAGATATGAAACTTTTACCGGGTGTGATCTTTGTGGTATGGCGCCGTCGACGGGCGGGCGACCATCGTTCTAAGAGCCTATGCATGAATTATAGTTTGATTAAATATTTTGACATTTTGCATATCACATCTATTTTATAATACATTATTATGGTTACGTATTTACTGTTTACATACTCGGTACATATTGCCGTCTTGGCCACTTTCTTCGAAGGGCTGCGTTCAAATGCCGCAGTACGGACGCTCGGCTTGGTGATCCACCGCTTAGGACACCCTGTTACGCTTTACCGGGTGCTCGCCGTCGGGCGAAGTATTTTGGTATATATATACTTTTACGATGCATATGTATATATTTATTCGGGGGGTACGACGGGGCCACATCCGTCATATGATTTTTATTACTCTGTTTAGGGTACGTGGACATGTACGTAGGTGTAACTATATACGTACGTTATGTATATGTGTGATATATGTTTGGGCGGTCTTACACCGTGGTAGTATGTCGGCTATTCGATATGATATGTACCTTGCGGCTGACCCTAATAGAAGCTTTTACGACATATGTTGACTATTTTGTGATAATTTTAGCTATTATGCGCTAATGCGAGATCATATGTGATTATTTATATTTATACAAGTTAGTATGTTAATTCTGAGTGACAGGGGCGTATGAGTGTCCAATTCGGACACTAGTCACGGCCTACGGGGTTGGGTCGTGACAGCTTGGCATTGGGGCGGTGAGGTGACGTGAATGGGAGAGGGGTGGAGGTGATGGCTAGTTAGGTTTTTGTTAGAGAGAAGAGGGGTCATTTGGTTAGGGTTGTTTGGTTACTGATTAGAGTGAAAGAGTTCGGGGTTTTTAGTTTAGGTGTTGGTGGGTTGGGATTTTGGGTGGGGCATTTTTGGGCCTGATTTTTGTAGGATAGGAATAGGATTTGGCCCAATTTTAGGTAGATGAACTATTTTCTCATCCCTTCTTACTTCAATCGATTAATTAAAATATGCTACTTTGCCCTAATTAATTCCCACAAAATGTATACCTATATAAATTGCAATAGAAGTAATTTAATATACGTATTTAGTTTTAAAAATATAGTAAGAAGATCATAAACACAGTAATAAATATGATTAAAGAAAAAATGCCAACGCCAATATTGATATACGAATACCAACACTATTTTTGAGTGATTTAATTGTAAAGAATGATGTTTAGTAATTTTTTTTTAATTATAAAAAATAATAATGATGTTTGGTGATTTTTAAGAGACGATAGAAACCTTTCTTAACTTTAGAGAAATAATATCTTAAAAATAGTGTAGTAATTAGTGAAATTATTCCAAACTCATTTTTGGGGAATTTTGACGACTGAGAAGCATAGTGAAATTAATTAAACAAAAAGGAGGGCCAAAATTGGGTGTCAACAGTAACATCCATAATTCTCTACTCCGATGTCGTATCGACGAGCGGTGTTGCGTTTGAAACTAGACTCAACGAACTTCATTGTAGGCTTTTGCTTTGCTTCAAAACTTCTCATATACTAAAAGATATTCTTTCTCAAAGTTGGACTAAAAATTGCCCCTCATATTTTCCATAAAATCCAAGGTCTCAATATCTTATTTCTTCAACTCTATTTGGTCGTGAGACTTCTCGGTACTCCTCATATATCACTTTATCCATAAGTATACCCAATAATTATATCATTCCTTAAACCCAAAAGACGACTCATCTTGATCATCATTCCATGTACTTGTACTTAAGCTTAGCGAACGTTCATCTAAAAGTACGGGGTGTAACAATTGAGAACCGAACCAGATATACACAAGTTTTAAATGACCATCCGTACCTCTTGAAATCGATGAATTTTTGAAAATGGTCCGTTTACCCAAAAGTCAACTTTGAGTCAACTCATTTTCGCTTTAAGCCCAAATTTTACAAAAAGCCGTCCGAATTAGATCTAGATACCTCGGGAAGCTTGTCAACGGTCCTCTTGGGTCAAAAGTGAGCTAACCAAGTTCGGAAAGGGGCAAAAGTGCCGAAAAGACTATAACGACAAAATGAATCATTGTATCAGATACCAATTAAACCATCGCTCATCCTCGAGAGAATAAGGGAAAAGAGCGGGGAAGTACCTGAATCATCGAACAACTGGGAATATCGGCTACACATGTCAGACTCAGTCTCCCAGGTAGGCTCCTCAGCAGGACGGCGCTTCCATTGCAACTTCACAGAAGGAATGCGCTTAGATCTCAACCTTCGAACCTGCCTATCTAACATTGCAATAGGCTCCTCGTCATAGGTAAAATTCTCATCAAGTAATATCGAATCCCAACGAACAATGTAAGTACCATCGGCGTGGTACTTCATCAGCATAGAAACATGAAAAATCATATGAACTTCCGCCAAACCTGGCGGCAAGGCTAACCCATAAGCAACATTGCCCACGCGGTAAACAATCTCAAATGGGCCAATATATCTGGGGCTCAACTTTCCCCTCTTTCCAAACCTCATAACACCCTTCATGGGTGAAACCTTCAATAGACCCTGGTCACCAACAGCAAACTCCAAATCTCGGACCTTCCGGTCCGCAAACACCTTCTATTGAATCTGAGCTGCCAAAAGCTTGGCCTAAATGACTCTCACTCTATGAAGGGACTCTTTCAACAGATCCGTACCCCAAGGTCCAACCTCGAACCCATCAAACTAGCCAACCGAAGATCTACATCTCCTACTATATGAAGCCTCAAAAGGCGCCATGCCAATACTCGAATGATAGCTATTGTTTTATGGAAACTCTGCCAATGGTAAGTGCTGATCCCAATGACCGCCAAAATCAATAACACAGGTTTCAGCATGTCCTTGAGCACCTGAATGGTTCGCTTGGACTAGCCATTGATCTAGGGGTGAAAAGCTGTATTGAGATCCAATCGGGTACCTAACTCCTCATGAAAGGCCCTCCAGAATTGAGAAGTGAAGATAGCACCTCGATAGATATGACAGAAATAAGAACCCATGCAACCACATAATATCCCCAATGTATGACGTGGCTAACTTATCCACGATATAAGAAATTTGAACTGGAACAAAGTGAGCGGACTTAATCTACCTATCAACAATCACCCAAATAAAGTCAAACTTGCCCAGGGTGTTCGGAAGACCCACAACAAAATCCATGGCAATCCTCTCCCGTTTCCACTCGGGAATAGGCATCCTCTGAAGTACACCGCCGGGTCGCTGGTGCTTATATTTTACCTGCTGACAATTCCCACACTTAGCCATGAAATCCACTATATCTGTCTTCATCCGACGCCACCAATAGTGCTATCTCAAATCACGGTACATCTTAGTCGCCCTCGGATGAATGGAATAGCGAGAGCTATGAACTTCAGACAAGATCAACTGAATCAAATCACCAACACGAGGAATGCACACGCGTCCCGCTTAATCGAAAAATACCACCCAGGGTCAATGACGACCTCCTTGGCCTCGTCCGCCCCAAACCTATCTCGAATCTTACTCAACTGAGCATCCTCAAACTGATGAGTCCTGATCCAATCCAATAAAGATGATCTCACCTCTACACAAGCTAAGATCCTTCCTGGGGCTGAAATATCAAGCCGAACAAAACTGTTGGCTAGAGTCTGAACCTCCATGGCCAACGGACGCTCGGCAACAATCAAACGAGCTAAACTCCCCATACTCACTGCCTTGCGACTCAAGGCATCAGCCACAACATTGACCTTCCCAGGATGATAAAGGATAGAGATGTCATATTCCTTCAGGAGCTCCATCCATCAGTGCTGCCTGAAATTAAGATCTTTGCGGTAAACACATGCTGAAGGCTACGGTGATCTATGAAAACCTCACAATAGACACCGTACAAATAATGCCTCCAAATCTTAAAAGCAAAGACCACGGCCAACAATTTCAAATCATGGGTAGGGTAATTCTTCTCATGACTCTTCCACTGATGGGAGGCATAAGCTATCACACTACCTTCCTGTATCAACACAGCACCCAAACCTATTCGAGTGGCATCACAATAGACTGCAACATCCTTACCCTCCACGGGTAATGCTAAGATTGGGGATGAAGTCAAAAGAAGCTTGAGCTTTTGAAAGCTCTCCTCAAATCATCTAAGCACTGGAAGGGAAAATCCTTCTGCGTCAATCTGGTCAAAGATCAAGCAATAGTAGCAAAACCCTTCACAAAGCGATGGTAGTAGCTGGCCAAACCCACAAAACTACAAATCTCGATATAACAGTAGTGGGCCTTGCCCAACCCCTCACAACCTCAATCTTTTGTTGGTCAACCATAATCCCATCCTTAGATACAAGATGGCCCAAGAATGCCACTGACTCCAACCAAAACTCACACTTCAAAAATTTAGCAAACAAGCTATGCTTCTTCAACAACCCAAGAATAGTACGAAGATGGCTCTTATGCTCCTCTCGACTCTTGGAGTATACCAAGATATCATCAATAAATACAATCACGAAAGAGTCAAGGAATGGTCTAAAAATGCCATTCTTCAAAGTCATAAATGCAGCCGGGGCATTGGTAAGCCTAAAAGAAATAACCAGAAATTCATAATTGTCATATCTCGTCCGAAAGGCTGTCTTCAAAATAACCTCCGCCCTGATCCTCAACTGGTGGTAGCCTGAATGCAAGTCAATCTTCAAAAATACTGAAGCACCCTAAAGCTGGACAAATAGATCATCAACATGAGGCCTAGGGCACTTGTTCCGAATGGTCACCCTGTTCAGTAGACGATAATCAATGCACATCCTTATGGCCCCATCTTTCTTCTTCACAAATAATATAGGATCACCCAAAGGGGAGACACTCGGTCTAATAAAACCCTTGCTCAATAAATCCTACAATTGCACCTTAAGCTCTTTAAAATCCGTAGGTGCCATCCGATATGGTGGAATAGAAATATGGCGAGTGGTCGGATCCAAATCGATAAAGAAGTCAATGCCGCAATTGGGCGGCATACCCGGCAGATCAGACGGGAATACCTCTGCGAACTCGCTCACAATAGGAATGGGCTCAAGGGGTGGAGATGCAATAGTCGTATCTGGCACATGAGCCAGATGAGCTAAACACCCTTTGTTGACTAACTTCTTCGCCTGAAGGAAGAAAATGATCTTCTTCGGAGCGGGACTAGGAGTACCCCTCCACCCAAGCCTAAGAATGCCCGGCAAGGCTAAGGTGACTATCTTGGCATGACTGTCCAAGATAGCGTGATAAGGAGAAAGCCAGGACATCCCCAAGATAATATCAAAGTCCACCATATCAAGAATCATCAAATCTATCCAAGTGTCATACCCCATAAAAGTAACCAAACAGGACCAGTAAACTTAATCAACAACCGCAGAACCTCCAACCGGAGTAGACACATGAACAAGTATATCTATGCTATCACAAGAAAAATCCCAACCAATGGCATAACATGCAGACACATATGAATAAGTAGATCCAGGATGGAATAACACAGATGCTACTCTATGACGGACAGAAATAATTACGAAATAACGAGATTCGGGGCCTGCGCCTCGCCTGCTCGAAAACAAGTAACAATAGGCCCCACCACGTCCTGTCTAAGATCCCATCTTGTACTGCGGGACCCACCTCTGGCCACAAGGGGATCCCCTCAGAACCACAGAACCACCGCGACTGCAGGTAGCACGCGCTTTCGAGAAGCGCTAGCTCCCGCCACTGGACGATATTAGAGTCCTCGTGGCCGATAATCCCATCCGGGTTGGGGAACATCTCTGCACATGTCCAACCTCTCCACATGAAAACAGATCGGAGGACGAAGGCCGATAAAGCCCCCAGGCGAGGACCGGATAAACAACCCTATCTATTGGTCGAGAAAATGAACTCTCAGGAGCTCTCTGTCTGGGTGGCTCATTGGAGGTAGCTTGCAAAGCTGAGTGCACAGGGTGGTCGAAATATGGCTGATACGACCTAGAAGACTGACCGGCACCTCTCAAACTAAAACCACCATAACTCCAAGTCTGACGCTATCTCTTGTCACCACTATCTCCAAATGCACGGCCTTTAGCGGCCTCAACCAAAGAACTTGCTTGACGATGGACTGGAAGACGGCCTCCATCTGAAGGCAAGAAATCTGTAAAGGACCGACCAATCCACTAACAAAACGCCTAATCCTGTTAGGCTCAGTAGGAATCAAGGGGGTGGAATAACGGGCCAGATACAGATAACGAGTCACATAGACCTCCACGATCATGCCCCTCTACCGTAGATATAGAAACTCCTCCCTACGCGCCTCTCTCAAAGACCGAGGCACGAACTTCTTAAGGAAGGCCCGATAGAACATAGTCCAAGTCAGGGGAAGAGAACTCTCAGGTGCACGCATGCCACAAAATTCCTCCATCACGACTTCGTGTCACCGTGAAACTAGTAGGAGACATAGTAAACTCCATGGGTCTCTACGATCCCAATCCTATATAGCAACTCATGCATATCAAAGATGAACTCATAAGAATCCTCAGAAGAAGTACCCAAAAACCTCAGCTGCTCCAACTTTTTAAAACTCCCAACAAGATCCACCTTTCGGACACGGTCGCCAACGATGCGCCATTACGGCCTAAGATAATCACCAGGTACGGCGCCGCATCAATACGGGGAGCCATAGCTGCAGTGGGTGTGCGCCCTAACTTTGGTTTGTAAACCTCCGCCAGGAGTAGTAACACCAGTGGCAGCCTACTGGCCATCTAGATGAAGTAACACTCTGGCTATAGTATCTGCACTGGTACGGCGAGTCGAAGTATTTTCGAGTGCCGGGTCGATCTTTGGGCCACACCATTCTTTGTTGCCTAGTCTCGATCCTACTGATCCTCAAACTCTGGAGATAGAGATCTTTAAACCCCGTCCTACCGCGAAGCCCTTCCCCTACACAGGGCGGCCCCCACGGCCTCGGGGGGCATCGCTTGCCCTCTGGTACCAATTTGATTGTTCCAGATACCAATTAGAATAAAGTAGCATGAAAGAATGAAAGAAAGTGAGGTTTCCTAAATGTCCTGTAGCCTTTCGCAGATAAGTACGGAGCTCATCGTGCCGATCCACGAAACTCTACTAGACACGCTCTTGTATTATAGATCGGGTAACCTAGGACTCTGATACCAACTTGTCACTACCTAATGGTGAAGTCGTGCAGGCACTTACCTTTCCCACCTCGGTAAGCGACCTCTCAACCCAACGATAATATAAGCATAAATAAATAAATTAATTAAGCGGAACAGAATAAATCACGTATGTCTTACGATAATAATATAGAAGGAAGTGCGGAAATAAGAAAATACACCCAGGGTCTGGTGTAATCCATATAAGAGCATCTAGATGCGAAATATACAAATCTGGAAATATAATATTACATTAATTTGTATATGTCTCAAAATGGAAAGGTAAGACAAAAATAAGAAGAGTTTTCAAGGCAGCGGACATCTCGTGCTTACCCTATAGACTCAAACTTTGTCATAGTGTCGACTATCGGCCACGAGAGATGAGTAAGATCAACACAATTACGCACTAAAAAAAAAAAAAATTGCAGCAAGTGCAGGTCAGTACAAAATCACAGTACTGGTAGGTATCATAGGCCAACTAATTATAGCTAACATAATTTAGAAAATAAAGCAAGATAGGCAGATAAATCAACAAGTATAAGTCAAACATAATCGGAACCAAGTACACGTCGTCGCCTAGGTAGAAGCATCTATCCAAATGTGCCAAGTCTCAATATGTCCAATGCGAAACCAACATCATAAGTAAAACACTAGATCATCACAATATAAGACATAATGCAATGCAATGCAATAATGTATGAATGCAAATGCAATGTTATGAAATGTTGTGTACTCATGTACTCCAGACTGAAACCTCTACGTCTCGGTAGCACAACCCAAGGTGACTCGCGAAGTCTAAGCGCTACTCGTTCCGAATCTTTGCCCGACAGACAGACAAGAATCCGGATCTTTGCCCATAGAGGATTTTCATTAGCACCACCCAGGGGGACCTGCGGAGTCCATGCACTCACTCAATCCATGATTCTAGGACAATCATCGGATATCGGACTCTCACATCACTCTCATCCAAACCGAGCCCAGCTCATCACAGTGTTTCATCAAGTATCAACAATGTATCAATAGCACGTCATGAAGGATGAGAATGCATACAATGTATGTGTCAACATCAATAATTGATTAATATCACAAGTACCAAACACGGGTACGCCAACAATAGCATGAAATGCTACACAAGCCATACAGAACACTATCCTGGTATCAACATCAACAAGTAAGGTACTACAATATCACAATCAAGATGTAACAATAGTCCCCAATGTCTACTATCATCACGTGGCATCAAGCCAATAACAATAGCATAATCAAGTCACAATACAATGGGGTGGCTAGCCCCAATGACACCACAGGGCGCAGCCTAAGACAATATCCAACCCAACTTCATACCTGAAGGTTTACATGTTATATCCGACAATATCATTTAAATATATGCTGCGCTACACGAAGTCTCACCAAGGGCAAGCCACAACCTACTTGGATAGCTGAGCAACAATACACCCACAATCACTCTTTAGCCTTTCCCTTCTGTTGAGCCTCAAGATCAAGAAAGTCTAGGCATATCTGAAATCTAGATTAGAAATCATGAAGATCGATACATATATTGCTATCATTCAATTTAGGTCAAAACCAACCCTAGAATTTAGGAAAATAGGGCCCACAAGGTCAAAACGGGAAATTCGGGGGTAAAATATCCAATTAAACACTAGGTGATCAAAACCCATCAGCCAATTTCTAAATTTTCTCAAGCTTTCAACCAAATTCGAAATCCAAGCAAAACCCCCAATTTTGAGTATAAACCCTAACTCTTAGATTCAAGCATTCAACACTAATAATAACACTAATAATAGAAGATATATGATTAACAACCTTAGATACATCAAAATCTAGCATAAACCCAATCAGTTTCATCATTAAAAAGCCAAGAATATCCATTAGACCCATTTTGAATCTTCCATAACTAATGAAGTAACAAGAAAAGAGAGATTCTAAGATGATTAGGATCAAGGAATTTCTCAAGGGAATTAGAAGGACTTACCACAAAGAATTTTATCCAAGAATCCTCTAGAACAGTTCCCGAGAGCTCAATTTTTGTAATGGTAATAAATGATAGACTAAAGGCTTTTAATACACACTTAATGAGAATAACACTCAGACCGTCGAGACGGTCAGGACAAAACAAGCTTGGCCGCCCCAGCGGCCATCCCATCGCCATGGCGGTGCCGCTGGGACGGTACTAGTGCGGTCCTGGCGGACACCAGGTACCAGAATTCTCAATATTTTTTGAAGTCTCAACCAAAATTTCGACAAACTCCCGAGGCTATCTGCTCAAAACCACCTATACAGACCCACACAAAAACGCGCTATGAATGCACCCGTGGCCTCGGAATTCCCAACGGAGCTCTTAATGATCGAGTCAACCCCAATACCTCCATTCCAACTTCCTAACCCAAATCCCAAAAGGCATCCGAGTGCATTGGGAACCAAACCAAATATACACACAAGTTCTAAACAACCATCCGGACCTCTCAGAATCGACGAATTTTTGGAAAAGGTCCGTTTACCCAAAAGTCAACTTTGAGTCAACTTTTTTCTCTTTATGCTCAAATTTCACAAAAGTTTGCCCGAATCAAATCTAGACATCTCGAGAAACGTGTCAAAGGTCCCCTTGGGTTCAAAGTGAGCTAACTAAGCTCGAAAAGGGGCGAAAGTGCTGGAAAGACTATAACGACCAAACGGGTCGTCACAAAAATTTAGGAACATGAAAGGTTTAACTATCACATTTGTATCCGTTGAGCATTCCAATTCAAGAAGAGAATGATCTGATCCTTTTTGAATGAGATGAGTAACCTTCATATGGGGTAGAAGATCTATCATCTTATCATTACAAACCATCCTATCCAACCTCTTACAAATGCATGCATCTTCAGCCCTTCCATTTCACCATGTGTAGCAGCTTCCAGTACATCCAAGATCACGTAGACCACAGTTACTAAGGCAATGAGTAAACTCATCTATTTCATTAAAGAGCACTGGTAAACCTCCTAATTTGTCATCCTTAAAAGGTGATAACATTAAAATCACCACTAACTAACCAAGGTAAATCAAATTGATTAGCCAAATGGTTAATAAAATCCCATAAAATCCTTCTCACAATGGCATCACAAGAGGCATAGACTACTGTAATGAGCATGTGACTTTTTAAAACTTGACGGAATAGTTTTAAAGTATGTTGCTGATCAGAATCTATCTCTACAATTCCTTGGCTATCATCAGACAAAAAAACAGATCTTACCAGAGCTATTTGCAAAGGCTGTATCCACTCCTAATCTCCTTCTAAAATTTTCCAAGTCTAAAGACTCTTGAAAAGGATCCATCAAATGAATTAAGCTATAGTTATTTCTCTTATTAAGATCAATTAACCTCTTAAAAGATTGTTGAGAGTTAACTGATATGATGTTCCGCAATATGATCTTATTCATCACCATTAAAAATGCTTTGAGGCTGCTAGCCTCTTTGGAAAAAGTCTGGTTGGCTGTGCTAGCTCCTTTTTACTTCTTTTTGCTTTTGTATTATTCTTTAGTTACTTGGCTTGCCTTGGGGATATATTTGTCTCCACAACCAACTGCTCAATGTAAACATTAATCAAATCTTCCTCAACCCTATCATTCTAGGTAATTATATTATGTGTTCTTATAGCAGTACTTGATATATTATAGTTTGGGGTCATCATCTGCTTCTGATCCTTCTCATTTGCTTCTTTACTAACAGATTTCTACTCGTTCATTGCAGATTATGTAGCTGAGCTTTCTCCAATAACAAACTCATTTACTATATCATTCACCTCTCCTAAAACACTTGGATCACCTGATTCTCCTGTATTAACTATTGCTATAGTCTGTGTTTGTTGACCTTTAGCATTAATCCCCCCCCCCCTGTGTCTTGATTGTTCTTAGGCTTGTACTTTTGGTTCTTTACTTGGAATACCCTGATGAGACTTCTCTACTAGTTGTGGAGATGATTCCATTACAACCTCTTTTCCTCAACTTCTTTTCACTTCTTATAAAACACTTATATCTCCAGAATCCACAATATCATCTTCTATGAGCTTCAGTGCTAGTGAATCCTTTGCATTTAGTCCATCATATAACCCTAAGGTCCATTTTCTCTGTATCATGTTGCTCCCGAGAATGCTCTACATTAACTATCTTTTCACCTCTGTAATTCCATCTCTTAATGTGTCTTTTGTGCAGTATCTGATTGCTTCTGGTTTATCTTCTATGTGGGTGTGTCTACAGTTAATTGTTCACCAAAAGATGCTTCTACTCATGGTTTTGTTTTCTCTTTTGGTTCCACCTTACTATTACTTATGTTCTCCTTTTGTTCGTCAACTTCTTGTTCTTCCCCTTGATTATCAAGAACACTAAAAGATTTTTTGTTTTCACACTGCTAATTTGCTCTTTGCCATTATCCTTTTGTTGTGCTTCCAATTCTTCAGTCTCCAGTGGCTGATTAAAAACTCTCTTGTCTTCAACAACTCCCCATCCATTAATCACTATAGCATGTTCCTCCTGCTTCCCATCAGCTTTTTTAATAACCTTTTCTGTAGGCTTGGTCGATTGATTTTTAGCAGGAACTGTATTGGATTGCTAAACATCCTTCATCCTAGATTCAAAATTTGTTTGCTAAATTTTTATAAGAGCAAGTTTATCTTGTTGGTTTCCTATAATCTTCCCACTTGACATAGTTCTAACAGGTTCATTATTCCTTGGTTCTTCAACTGATCAAGTATGATGTACTTCCCGTCATCCCTCAATTTTCGTGTATCATCTCTTCCGTTTTTCCCATTTTTCAAAGTCTAGAACATATATAATACAAAAACAAAATTCTTTATAAAAATTAGGAACATGTCAAGTGATCTTCTATTTAATTTTATTAACACATATTATTAGTATAGCTATCACAAATTCACAATCATCATTTGCTATTAATGCTTAATTTGATTTGTATTTGTCATAATATATTTTTTCCCATGGAAAATTGTAAGTTTCACTTTTAAGGGGGATATAGATGTCCACAATAAGAGTTCTGGTCAAGACAGACTAACAAAAAAATAGAATGTACATCAAGAACATCATCTATAAAGGCGTATTAGGTAACACACAAATATATTACATGATTGAACCAAACAACAAGAAAATGTACTAACTCATAATACCTTCCAACTACCACACTTAATATTGTTTTTTGAATTTTGCAGGTTCATAGAATGGATAAACATTTGTCTTCCAACAAAGACGTCATTTGAATAGGCTGATTGTTCATCAATTTCAAATTGTATTTTTCCGTTTAAAAATTTGTTGATACTGATTACAATATGGTTTTAACATGACTCAGAACATATGTACTTCTTTTGTAGGACTCACGTGGAACGCGTCCAAGACTAGTTATATTTAAAGTGGAAAGCATATAAGGTTAGAGTTGAATTACGAAAATGTCCATTAAAAAGTGAGTGACAATTTTTACCCTTAAAATGTCTTCTATAATTGAATAGATTTAGATACATTGAAGTTGGAAAATTGTTTCATCTCCATTACTTATTGTAGGAGGTTGTTAATCAGCAAATTCTTTTTTGATTGTTCACATTTATAAGATCAACCTCTTCATATTTCAATTTATTTGTTTAGCTGTTTCAGCATCCATGATGTATTTTGTACAGTCTTTTCATATTCTATATTACTCTATAAAGAGAAAATACCTAAAATCCCCCCTTAACTTATTCCCAAAACTCATTTTAGCAATTTAACTTTATGGGCGATTAGATAACCCCCCCCCCCCCCAAAACAAATTTCAAGTGGATTATGTTCAACCCCCATTATCCAAGCCAAGTCAAAGCTGGGCGTTGTTGAGCCACTCACTTTCTGATTTGGCCACGTCATTTAATGAGTTCTTTTTTTTATATATATATAATTTGACCAAACTAAAAAAATAATTATAAAATTAACAAAACCAGACGCGTTATACCCTCTTCTCTTCTTATTCCATGTGTTAATTATGAAGCAAGTAATAATGATGTCCGTCGAAAAATACACCAGCTTGATCTATAAAATCTCACCGGTGTTGGGACGTTTTCGGCCAGATATAATACAAACATAATAAAAACACTAGATCTCGATTGGACCGCCAAAGAACCACCATTGTCCTCCCTTTCTCTCCATCAATGTACACCACCCCTCTCCATCTCTTCTCATTTACCTCCATTGAAAGTAACCATAGGATAGTGATGTGATTCTTTGAGTTAGCAAGGAACCAATCAACCAGGATCTTGTTCTTGAAGCGATTGGATGGGCAGATTCAAACTGGCATATCTCAAGCTATAGGTCTCGTAATTAAGTAATTCAAAAATGAGGTGAAAGATGACGATTTAAACCATGAAAATAACTATTTACCCATTTAAAACAAGTAAATATTCAAGATGAAATGATGAAAAGAAAGTTAAAAGTTCCGGGTACGAAATAGAATGAATTTTAAATCAAGAAACATGTTCTTGAATGATCAAGAACCTACAAAGCTCCTAAGTCACCGCTTGAAATCAATAAATGTGATAAAGAAACACCACACGCAACTGAAAACAGGGTAAATACTATCACCACCTTGCTTAGAACCAAAAAACAAGGATAAAGAACACCAAATAGAGAAAATAACTCTATGGCAAACAACGGTTTAAGATAAAAAAAAATGTGAATTTCCTATTGCATGTCACGAGAACCCCTTATATATGCCTAGGGTCTCTTATTTTATGACTACAAATTCCTATTCTACCCTAGAAAGGAAATAGCTAAAAACAAGGAAAGTAAAATCTATATTCTATAAGGAAAAGAATAAAGAAAACTAGAATCCTACTAGAACTAGGATAAAGATCCTACTAATTATAGGAAATTAAATCCCTACTATAACACTCCCATGTCTATGTGGTGTTTAGTTCTGCCATATGCAAAGCTTTCTTTCAACATAATGAAGCTATATGACAAGCTAGGAAAATGCAACTTAGAGCCTGGTGAATATGGGCTGTTCTCAATTTATTTTACTAATCATTCACCACTTATGGAGCCTTTAAACTTGAGGATGAGTCCTTCTCAACAAGGGGAGAATGATGAAAGATCAAAAAGACCAAGTGTAACGACCCATTTGATCGTTATAGCACTTTTGACCCATTCTTGAGTTATTTTAGCAATTGATTAGTAGGATTGAACTCCTATAATGTTGAGTTGCATATTTCACTTTCAAAATACCCATTTTACTATTGTGGGCCCGTTTTCCTTTTCTCCATAGTTGATTTTGATTCGAAAGATTATAGGAATATAGGCGTTGTTCTTTCTTGTTTCTAATTTACAACTCGATTATGAATAGACTTTGAGTATTAAAGGGCAAGGCAAAGGTGTGATTGATCATGGCTCTCGCTCGACTACCAAGTAGGTTACAGCTTACCTTATGGTTAGACTTCAGTTAGCGAAGCATATGTAGAGTTAGTGATTGTTAAAGAAAGCATGTTGCGCCTTCAGGAATAAAGCTGGGATGGATTACCTAGGCTGGTACTGTTGTTTGACTGTGGTTTGTTTCCTTGTTTTGATCTATTGTCTTGTTGCCACATTTGTGATACTAAACTTGATATTGGTAGATTCTCGTGATGTGTCCATTTGTGGCACTGTTGTTATTAATAGATTCTTATGATATGTGTCCATATGTGGCATGGTTGATATCGATAGATTCTTGTGATATGTGTCCATGTGTGGCACTGTTGATATTGATAGATTCTTCTGATATGTGTCCATGTGTGGCACCATCGATATTTATAGATTCTCTTAGCATTGATATCATTCATGCATTCATACTTATACATTTAGATCGGGTTGCGTGCCGCAACATACTCATATTGGATTGGGTTGCGCGCCGCAACATATTCTATACATATATTAGATTGGGTTGTGCACGGTTACATATATTAAACCTATTTTGGACTGGGTTACATGTTCTGCAACATGAACGTGCAGCCCAGTCCAAAATAGGTTTAATATATGTTGCGGCAGGAAACCCAATCCAATAGCTATACGCCACAGCAGGTACATGGACTTTGTGGGTCTCTCATAGGTCATGACTATTGAGGAGTGGGGGTATTCTGCCTAAAAGGTGTGTATCATTGCATTGCATATGCATTCATCATTATCATCTCACTTGCACCTATTGATCAGATTTATGTATTGTATTTGTGGTTATGATTACTTGAGGAATTGTGGGAAACTTGGAGACTTGTGTTTAGATGTTTTACCATAGGCTATGATCCTGTTGTTGATATTTCTGGACTTGTGATATATTTTAGACTGTGTTGATTGATACTTGATTGTGAGAATGATTATCTTTCAGTCTCTTTCTTTATATATGTTACCTAACTGTTGTCAGCCTGTGATACCTACCAGTACATAGTGTTTGTACTGATACTACCTTGTTGCATTCTTTTATGAGTGCAGCCTTCCTGACAGGGTCAACTTCCTCTCCTCGTGGCTGATTTCTCGAGGCTTTGCTGATGAGCATCCAGGGTGAGCACATGGACGGATCCGCAACCTGGATGCCTCTTCTTAGCTACATGTCTTATTTTGACATTCTGAGATAGTATTCGATTTTTTTCGACTTGTATTGATATGCAGACTTGTAGTATTTGTAGTAGTGGCCCTTGTACAACCTTAGACCAAATTCCTTGGGATTGTTGTATTATTTTCCGCACTTATTCATTTATCCTTACTATTATCTACATTTGAGACTTATTTTTTGGTTGTCCTGATAACTTTATTATGGTTGAATGAATGAATGGGAAAAAGTTCGCCTACCGAGATAGGAAATGGTAGGTGCTTACACGTTTCTCGATTTGGGATGTGACAAGTTGGTATTCGAGCCATAGGTTACCCAATCTATACGTGCAAGAGCATGTTTAGTATGGTCTTACGGATCGGTACGATGAGCTCCGTACTTATCTGCGAGAGGCTATGGGACACTTATGAAACTTCCAATTCTTTCATTCTTTCATGCTACTTTATTCAAATTGGTATCTAAAATTTTTGAATTGGCATCTAATTCATTTCTATTCTCTCACAAATGGTAAAAACATGAGCTATGATCGCGAGGAACGAAGTACCCGAGCCTGCTACTGGGGCCAGCACTAGAGGATGAAGACAGGCCAGAGGCCACGACCAGGCTAGAGGTTGTAGAGCTGCGCTGGCCAGGGGCATGGCCCCTATCACTGGACAAAGGCCAGCACGATAAGATTCTCCAGAGCATGTGCCTGAGCGATAGCCAACGAGAGAGCAGGCAATCGGGGGAGGTTTGGGGCCAGCCCAGGCCCACCCTGAGGTTATGTACGACCTAGTTTTCCAGGACATCATGGCCCATATCCTCTTACATCTCCATGGCCAGCATGCTATGGGCGGTGCCACTACTCTTGGTGGTGGTTCCCAGACTAGAGCAGGAGTACGGACTCCTGAGCAGTGGTCGACTATGGGGATGCCGACTGCTGCTGCCCTGGCCTCACGTATTGATGGTATACCTGCCCTTGAGGGTGTTCTCAGGCCAGTAGCTACCCATGTTTTGATAGTTGGAGATCAGGATCTCATCACTCGAGTTTTTAAGATGGAGCCGCCTAAGTTTTTTGGCACGCATAGCGAGGATGCATATAAGTTTATTATGGATATGCATGAGATGCGTTACAAGATGAATATCATGGAGTCTAACGGTGTGTATTATGTACCTTTTCTATTTTACGGAGATTGGAAGACATGGTGGAGGTATTTTATTGAGGGTAGACCTGTTGGTGCACCTCTACTCACCTGGGCATAGTTTCACCAGTCCTTCTTGGAGAAGTACATCCCGCGTACTTTGAGGGATTAGCGCAGGGATGAGTTTGGCCATTTGTAGTTGAGAGGTATGTCTATGGTAGAGTATCAGGCCAGGTTTTTTTGTTTTTGGCCCGATATGCGACATAGTTGATTTCGACCGAGGCAGAGAGAGTTTGTAGGTTTGTTGGTGGACTTGTGCTTTCACTTCATATAGCTTATCTCTAGCTTGTGGCCATGAGGTCTTCCTTCCTGGAAGTTGGGAATCATGCCATGAGTGTTGAGTCTGCCAGGGCTCGATCATTTAGAGGGTCGAGTGTGAAGAGACCTTGCAAACATGGCCAGTACACGGGTCCAGCTATAGAGGCGGGGATCAGCCTTCCAGGACCTATCAGTCAGCCCCAAGCCTTCCTATTCAGTACGCATTGCAGGAATCTCTTACTGGCCCTTCTAGATAGAGTGGATATGGGGACGGGCAGTCTTAGTGAGGATCCTTCCCACGATCAGCCAACCGAGGTAGTCCATCTGATTCTTTGACTTCTATACATCAGCCTCCAACACCCAGAGCTTGTTATGTTTGTGGTGAACCCAGTCACATCATGAGATATTGGACTCTATCTACTCAGAGTGGCACTCAACAGGGTTCCTGGTTCCAAACCCCAAAAACTCTGGTATCTTCTGTTAGCCGGGGTGGTTTTTCAGCGAGAGAAAGTGCTCATTTAGGCCGTGGTGGTTTGCATTCGTCCCGGGGTGGATATCATTTAGGTAGGGGTGGTTCCTAGGTCTCCAAGGGGAGAAGCGCAGTCTTGCTAAAGGGGTCGTGGTGGTGTGCATTGTTATGCTTTTTCGGGTAGGCCTGAGGTCGAGGCTTCTGATGCTTCGATATCAGATAACATTTTTTATCCTGGTTCTACTTAATCATACGTGTCTACTTATCATTTTGTTGGTTGGCATTTGACTTGTGGTCATCTTGGTGTACCTATTTATGTGTCTACACTGGTTGGAGATTCTATTATGGTGGATCGAGACTATCAGTCTTTCTTAGTTACTTTTATGGGGTATGACACGTGGGTAGACTTGATGATCTTGGATATGGTAGATTTTGATATTATTTTAGGTATGAGTTGGTTGTCCCCATACCATGCAATCTTGGACTGTCACATCAAGACAGTCACCTTAGCTATTACTGGCATCCCTATACTTGAATGGAGGGGTACTTCAAGCCCCACTCCGAAGAATATCATTTCTTATCTCCGCACAAAGAAATTAGTTCACAATGGGTGTTTGGCCTACTTAGCCCATGTTCATGATACTAGTGTTGATTCTCCGCCCCTTGATTCTGTGTCTATTGTATGTGAGTTCGTGGAGGTATTCCCTTCTAATTTGGCCAGGTATGCCACCCTATCGCGATATTGACTTCTGCATCCAGTTAGAGCCGGGCACTCACCCTATTTTCATTCCGCCATATAGGATGGCACCTACCGAGTTGAGAGAGTTAAAGGAGTTATTGCAGGATCTTTTGAGTAAGGGATTCATTAGACCGAGTGTCTCCTATTGGGGCACTCCCGTGTTATTTGTAAAGAAGAGAGATAGGATGATGGGACGTGTGCATAGATTAACGTCAGTTGAACAAGGTCACCATTCGTAATAAGTATCTTATTCCTCGCATTGATGACTTGTTCGACCAGCTTTAGGGAGTTTCTATGTTTTCAAAGGTTTATTTGAGGTCAGGCTATCACCAACTGAAGATTCGGGTCGAGAATGTTTCGAAAAAGGTCTTTAGGACTGGTTATGGTCATTACGAGTTCCTTTATATGTCATTTGGGCATACAAATGCCCCAGCAGCTTTCATGGACTTGATGAATGCCATTTTTAAGCCATACTTGGATTTCTTCATCATAGTATTCATCAATGATATCTTGGTGTATTCAAAAAGTAGAGAGGACCATGAGCGTTATTTGAGTATTGTCTTTGAGTTATTGAGAGATAAAGAGCTTTATGGAAAGTTTTCAAAACATGAGTTTTGGCTTGATTCTATGGCATTCTTGGGCCACGTGGTGTCAAAGGATAGGATCATGGTTGATCCCAAAAAGATTGAGGCAGTTAGGGATCGGGCAAGGCCCACTATTGTTACTGAGATTCGTAGCTTCGAGGGTTTGGCTAGTTACTATCGTCGATTCATGAAAGAGTTTGGTTCTATTGCTTTTCACCTGACCAGATTGACTTAGAAAGAGATTCCTATCCAGTGGCTTGATGCCTGTGACGAGAGCTTCCAAAAGCTCAGGACTCTATTGACTATAGCTCCAATGTCGGCATTATCCGTGGAGGGTAAGGATTTCTCAATCTATTGTGATGTGTCTCGTGTTAGTTTAGGTGTTGTATTGATGCAAGAGGGCAAAGTCATGGCCTATGCTTCTAGGCAATTGAATATCCATGAGAAAAACTACCCTACTCATGATTTGGAGTTGGAAGCAGTAGTCTTCGCGTTGAAAATATTGAGGCATTATCTATATGGGGTCTATTTTGAGGTGTATACTAATCATCGCATCCTTCAGTACGTGTTAAATTAGAGGGATCTAAATTCTAGACAGCGTAGATAGATGGAGCTTCTGAAAGATTATGATCTCACTATATTTTACCATCAGGGTAAGGCTAACGTGGTAGCTGATGCCTTGAGTCACAAGGCAGTGAGTATGGGCAGTTTAGCTCGGTTGGTTCCTTCTGAGCATCCTTTAGCCATGGAGGTTGAGACTCTAGCTAAAAGTTTTGTGTGATTTGATATTCAGATCCGAGCAGAGTTTTAGCGTGTGTTGAGGCGAGGTCGTCTCTCTTGGAGCAAATTAGGGCTCAGCAGTTTAAGGATGCTAAGTTATATAAGATTCGTGATAAGGTTTTTGAGAGGTGAGGCCAAGGAGGCCATGCTTGATGCTGAGGGAATTATGAGGATCAAGGGAAGCATGTGCATTCTTCATGTCGGCGGTCTGATTTGATTGATTCTAGAGGAGGCTCATAGCTCCAGGTATTATATTCATCTAAGGGCGACTAAGATGTATAGTTATTTGAGATGGCACTACTTGTGGGGTCGAATGAAGAGAGATAGTGGAGATTTTATTGCTCAGTGTGGGAATTTCCAGCAAGTCATGTATGAGTACCAGAGACCTGGTGGGGTGCTTCAGAGGATGCCCATTCCCAAGTGAAAGTGGGAGAGTATTGCCATGGATTTCATTGTGGGTCTTCCGTAGACCCTAGGCAAGTTTAAGTCGGTTTGGGTTATTGTTGATCAGTTGACTAAGTCTGCTCATTTCATCCCCATTCAGATTACTTATATTGCAGAGATGTTGGCCAGGATTTATACCCCAGAGATAGTGCGAATGCACGGGGTTCTTATTTCCATTATATTTGACCGAGGGACTCAGTTTACCTCCAAGTTTTTGAGGATGTTGCAGGCAGAGTTGGGTACTCAATTAGACCTTAGCACTGCATTTCATCCATAGATTGATGGGCAGTCTGAGCGAACTATGCAGGTGCTTGAGGTATGTTGAGAGCATGTGTTGTTGACTTTGGTGGTCATTGGGACCAGTTCTTACCCTTGGCAGAGTTTATGTACGACAATAGCTACCATTCCAGTATTGATATGGCATTGTTTAAGGCTTTATATGGTAGGAGGTGTCGTTCTCCTATTGGGCGGTTTGATGCTTTTGAGGTTCGACCTTGGGGTACAGATCTGCTTAAAGTCTTTGGACAAGGTGAAGCTTATTCAGGAAAAGCATCTAGTAGCTCGGAGCTCGCAAAAAGAAGTATGAGACGAAGGTCCGGGATCTGTGAGTTTGGAGGGTGAGGTTCTTCTGAAGATTTCACCCATGAAGGGTGTTATGAGGTTTGGGAAGAGGGGCAAGTTGAGTGTTACACCTCAAAAAATGTCATGTCGTCATATGGTAGATAGACTAACGCAGGGTAAGAAGTATATGGTGTTTCTACAAGTAAGAAGTGGTATTTAACGGTTTTAATTAAGATTCCAAAGACATTTGAGGCAAGAGAAGAAAGTTCGTTAAAGAATGTCAAGCATAAGTCATCTTTTGAAGAAGGGTTTGCAGAGTACTGAGCTATTGTGGATTTAATAATGACTTGAGGAAGAGTTATAACGCTCCTTAGATTGTTAATGAAGTGCTAAACAAGTGCTAAGCAGGTTCGATAAAGATTGGAGATAAAACGAAACGACGGAAATAATTTCAGAAAAGTGGAGTTATACGACCTCTTATACCGTCCGTATAACTTTATACGGTCCGTATAAGGGTCCGTATAACCCCACAGAAAGAAAAAATCACACGATGGTGAAATATGGTCACTATACCCGTATCAACCATATAACACCCGACAGGCTGAGTATTTTCAAAGTATAAAAAGGTGATCCACTTCTAATTTTTCATTCTTTCCACTTCTCCACTTCTCTCCAACTCTCTAGTGGTGCCTGCCCAGCCAACTAGGCATGGTGTAGCCATAGCTACCCACTACACTTATCGTAGTGGTATCTGCCCCGCCAAATAAGCACGGTGTAGTTATCATCATAGCTGCCCACTACGCTCATTGTAGTGGTGTCTTCCCGGCCAACTAGGCACGGTGTATGATCATCATATACACAACATAGAGCATGTATGAGAGCTCAAGTAAAAGCTATAACACTATTAGAGGGACGGAAGGTCGTTAACCTCCGATTACATTCTGGGATCATCGTCATCGCTATGTCTCACCTTGAAGGAACTAATATCATGAGGTGAGACAACAACACGAAATAACATCAATGAAGTCATAAAAATAGTATTATCAAGCTCATATTAGCATCATCTCATAGGCTTCGAAATCTCTAGAAATAGAATCATCATCATCATCATTATCATAGAACATATCTCATCTCTAGCTCATAAGAAACTCTTACGAATCATGAACCTTCAGCTTTTGGGATATAAGAAGGTCATGGAAGTATATAGAAAATGGTAATCTAAGAGTCATGCCTTTATGAAAGAAAAGGACTAGCCTTACATACCTTTATGTCCTCTTAACGACTAAATGTTCTCCTTCCAAGCTCACAACTCTACATTCAAGAGAATTCGTACTAAATTAGATCATTCTAAATATGCTGAAGTCAAAGCTAACGCGACTAAAAAGCTAACGAAAATTGGGCAGCATTTTCTTTATTTTGACTACTTTCTCCATATAATAAAACACCTCCCAAATCGCAATAGCAACACCCATAATATCATAATCAATAGATTTCTTCAAGTTAAACATTGTTCAATTCTCAAATTCACTTTCAAAGTCATCCATACCCATAACTACAATACAACACCATATTCACTTTTCACATAATACTACCTCAACGTCATTAGCATCATTCATAACAAGATTATACTCATCTCATACTAAGAATCATGACTCAAGTTAACTTACAACTCACAATGCCATTATTTCCATATTTGAGCTCATATTCTACTTTCTTTTCTAATCCAAGTCTTTCAACCACTCAATACTTTTAATAACATGAAATAGATGTAAAAATCACCTTTTATTATGTAGGAATGATCTTTGGATGAAGATTATTCACTTAAGAAATCCCTAACTTGAATTCCAAAGAAATTCTTGACCTCCACAAACCCTAGTGAGCTCCTTTACACTTGATTCTCTTGATTCTTGATAATTAATCTTTGATTTCTCTTGAATTCATGTTGATATGGTATGGAGAATTTTCTAGAGCTCTCTTGGTGTGTGGAGAATGGGAGAAATGAAAAATAAGAACTTGGGTCCTCTTTTTATAAAAAACTAAAAACTGCCCGACATGGTTATACGGAGACTTCTACGGTCCGTATAACTTATATGGTCCGTATAAGTGACCGTATAATACCACCAGTGAGTGAACCTTCTCTGGAGAGGTTAT
This sequence comes from Lycium ferocissimum, assembly GCF_029784015.1. NCBI lineage: Eukaryota > Viridiplantae > Streptophyta > Magnoliopsida > Solanales > Solanaceae > Lycium > Lycium ferocissimum. The sequence goes on from NC_081350.1 coordinate 60,454,591, forward strand.
ACGGACCATTATACGGATCATATAAGTTATACGGACCGTATAAGTGGTCGTATAACTCACTTTTTTTGAAATTGCTCTCGTTGATTCGTTTGACTTCCAATCCTTATGGAACCTTCTTGGCACTTGTATAATACTTCATTAACGATCTAAGGATCCTTATAGCTTCTTCTCAAGGCGTTGCTAAATCAACAGTAGCTCGTTTGTTATGAAATCTTCCCGAACACGACTTATATTTCACTTCCTTTGACGAACTTAGTTTCACCGATTTGTATAGTCTCAAAATTTTGTAGTATACACTCTAAAGCTATCAAGTACTCTCCTTAAGCTTGCATTAGTCTATACACAGCTCACGTATGAAATGTTTGAGGTGTAATATTCTCCCCCCTTAAGAACATTTTTCCTCGAATGTTAGGCTCTCAGGGATTCTACAAAAATCTCGCCAGAGTTTCCCCTGTAATACGGCACTACCATTCTGTCACAACAACCTAAAATAACATCACCTCACAGGGATACAAAAACAATGGTAAGAAAACATGTACATACATGACCAAAATCATCAAAAGAAAGAGTTACATACCTTAGGACAATGGCGTCTCATCCTGAGCTTCTTCTGGGGGTGGAAATAAATGCGGATATCTGGACTTCATATCTTCTTCTACTTTCCAAATCATTTCCTCTCTATTGTTGTTTCTCCATAAGACCTTGATTGAGGCTACATCTTTGTTTCTGAGCTTCCACACTTGCCTATATAGTATGGCAATGGGTACCTCTTCATAAGCTAACTTCTTGGTTACTTGAACATCAACTACCGGTACAATTCTAGAAGGATCTCCGACACACTTACGGAGCATCGACACATGAAAAACTGGATGAAGTGACTCAAGTTCTGAAGGTAATTCTAGCTCATAAGCCACTTGGCCTACCTTGCACACAATCTTATAAGGTCCAATATACCGGGGACTAAGCTTTTCCTTCTTGCCGAATCTCATTATGCCTTTCATTGGCGACACATTTAGGAATACCCAATCATTAACTTGGAATTCCAAGTTTCGTCATCAGTTGTCGCATAAGATTTTTGGCGACTTTGGGCTGTCAACAATCAGTCTCGAAAAAGCTTGATTTTGTCCACCGCTGCCTGAATCAATTCTGGAAAAATTAGTTGCGTCTCTCCTACCTCAAACCATCCAATTGGCGATCTACACTTTCTTCTGTATAGAGCTTCATACGGGGCCATTTGGATATTGGAATGATAACTATTTTTTTTTGGTAAATCTGGAATGATAACTATTGTTATAAGCAAATTCGACAAGTGGTAAGTGATCATCCCAATTACCTCTAAAATCTAGTATACATGCTCGCAACATATCTTCCAAAGTCTGAATGGTGCGTTCGGCCTGTCCATCGGTCTGTGGATGAAATGCTATGCTGAATCTCACTTGAGTCCTCAAACCTTCTTAAAAAGATTTCAAGAATTTAGCAGTAAATTGTGCTCCTCTGTCTGTGATAATGGATACTGGAACACCATGAAGTTGCACTATCTCTTTAAGATACAGCCTTGCATAGTCTTCCGCTGAGTAAGTAGTTCTGATTGGAAGAAAATGAGCTGATTTTGTGAGGCTATCAACAATTACCCATATGGAGTCATACTTACACCAAGAACGAGGTAAGCCTACAGTAAAATCCATATTGATCACTTTCCATTTCTAGGTTGAAATTTCCATAGGTTGCAATAATCCTCCTGGCTTTTGATGCTCAATTTTCACTTGTTGACAATTTGGACATTGAGGTACAAACTCTGATATATCTCTCTTCATATCGTCCCACCAATACATTGACTTGAGATCATGGTACATCTTTGTCACCTCTGGATGAACAGAATAACGGGAATAATGGGCTTCTTTCAAGATCTAATGGCGTAACCCCGCAACATCCGGAACACATAACCTGTGTCGATACCTAAGAATTCCATCTGTAGAAATCTCGAATGGTGACTTCTCCTTCTGGGGAAGTGTATCTCTGTAATGACTCAACTAGGGATCTTCATATTGGCGCTTTTCACCTCCATGTTTAGGGATAAAATAGCTGGATTATGAACAGCTACCCTTGCATTGCCTGAATCCACTAAGCGAACTCCTAGCTAGCTAGCTGGTGGAGCTCACGGACTAATTCTTTCTTCTCCAGTTGAACGTCACATAGACTGCCCATGGATTTACGGATAAGAGCATCGGCCACCATATTCGCTTTCCCGAAATAGTATAAGATACACATATCATAATCTTTCAATAGCTCTAACCACCGCCTCTGCCGTAGATTTAACTCCTTTTGCATGAAAATATACTGGACCGTATAAATATCAACATGAACGCCATACAGATAATGTCTTCACATCTTTAGTGCATGATTAACCACAGCTAATTTAAGATCATAGGTTGGATAATTCTGCTCATGTTTCCGCAGTTGCCTAGAAGCATAGGTAATAACTTTACAGTGCTGCATCAAAGACACAGCCTAACCCAACACCGGAGGCATTACAATAAACAACGTAGCTATCTGATCCATCTGGAAGTGTCAGGACTGGAGCTGAGGTCAATCTATCTTTAAATTCCTGGAAGCTGCGCTTACAAGCATCAGTCCACTGAAATTTTCGCTGATTTCTGAGTTAGCTTTGTCAATGGTTTGGAAATAGAAGAAAATCCTTCCACAAACCTCCTATAATAACCAGCTAAACCCAGAAAGCTACGGACTTCCGTAGGCGTTGTAGGCCTTGGTCAAGTCTTCACAGCCTCAATCTTCTGAGTATCTACCCAAATACCGCCAATTGAGATAATATGGCCTAGAAAAGTTATAGAATTCAGCCAGAACTCACATTTTGAAAACTTGGCATATAATTCTCGAGTTCGAATAATTCCAAGGACTATACATAGATGATCTGCATGCTCTGCTTCTGACGGAGAATATACCAAAATGTCATCGATGAACACGATTACTAATAGATCTAGGAAAGGTCTAAACACATTATTCATCAAATTCATAAATATTGTTGGAGCGTTAGTCAACCCGAATGACACAACCCGAAATTCATAGTGACCATATCGGGTTCTGAAAGTCGTCTTTGGAATATCTTCTTCTCTAACTCTCACTTGATGATATCTTGATCTCAGGTCTACCTTTGAAAACCACTTAGCACCTAGCAATTGATCAAACAAATCATCGATTCTCGGAAGTGGATATTTATTCTTGATTGTCACCCTATTCAGCTGTCTATAGTCAATGCACATTCGTAGGGAACCATCTTTCTTTCTTACAAACAAGACAGGTGCTCCCCATGGGGATGAACTAGGCCTAATAAATCCCTTCTCGAGCAAATCCTTCAATTGTGCCTTTAACTACTTTAATTCTACAGGAGCCATTTTGTACGGAGGAATGGATATGGGCTTGGTGTCCGGTACCACATCAATAGTAAAATCAATTTCTCTTTCCGGTGCAAGACCTGGAATCTCATCTGGAAACACATCTGGAAACTCATTTACTACCGGGACAGATTGAAAAGTCAGCGGTTTTCCTTCGGTGTCATGAACTCGGACTAAATGATAAATATAGCCCTTAGCAATCATCTTCCTCGCTTTGAGATAGGAAATAAAACTACCTCTTGGAGATGCGGCGTTACCCTTCCATTCAAGCACTGGCTCTCCCGAAAATTGCAATTGAACCACTTTTGTTCTACAATCCACATTAGCATAACAAGAAGCCAACCACTCCATGCCCATAATAACATCAAAGTCTAATATTTCCAGCTCAATCAAATCAGCTACAGTATGACGGTCGCACACTATAATCACACAATTTCTATATACTTGTCTAGCTATTACCAGGTCGCCAACAGGAGTAGATACTTCAAAAGGTTTGATTGGCTCGGGTTTCACCCTAATGTGACCAGCAATATAAGGAGTGATATACGACAAAGTAGAACCCAGATCAATCAATGCATAAACACCATGAGAGAATATGGATAATATACCTGTGACAACGTCAGGGGAGGACTCAAGATCCTGTCATCCAGCTAAAGCATAAATACGAGGCTGAGGGCCACCTGAACTGGATGCTACCCCTTTGCCCCTACCACAGCTTGCTGAAGTCTGGGGAGTCTACATTACAGGGCGCACGGATGAAGAAGAACCGGCTACTGATCCTGTGGGCTGAGCCCCACCTCTACCACTCATTGAGGGACAATCACGCATCATGTGCCCAATCTGACAACAGGCATAACAAGCATCTGAGCCTTGGCGACACGGACCCGAATGTAATCTACCATACTGGCTTCATCGCGGTACTGGGGGTCTCCTCTGACTGATGTCACCTCCAAACTGGGAACCCGAAACTCTCAAGCTCTGACCCGGACCAGAATAAACGGGGAGATCAAATCTCCTACCCGTAAATCGAGGAGGAGCACTAGCTGCAGACTAACCTGAATATATGGAATACTATTGCCTCTGGCCCCCTCTATACTTACTACTAGTACCGACAGATCTGGCCTTGTTACTATGCCCCCTATCAATATCACGCTCGCCCCTATGCGGCCGCTGTTGCTCTTCCAAATTCTGAGCGTGAGCCTGAATACGGGAGATGTCTATCCCCTCCTGTAGTGAAGCTGTCAAGCAATCTTTGATCAAATGTGGCCCTAAGCCACTCACAAATCGATGCACTCAGACTCCCATATCGGCTACCATGGTCGGAAAATACCTAGCCAATGAGTTAACGCGGAGGTTGTACTCCGAGGCACTCATATTTCCTTGCTTTAGATTCAGAAACCTATTAGCTCGAGCTTGACGGACCTCAGGTGGCAAATAATGGCGGATAAAAGCATTCACGCATTCCCGCCAAATCGGGGGAGGTACATTTTCCCCTCTCGAAAGTATTCAATTATTATACCAAAGATCTGCTACATCCCGCAACCTATAGGACGCCAACTCCACTGACTCAGTATCAGAAGCATGTATTATTCTCAGCGTCCTTAGCATTTCATCTATAAAATCCTGTGGGTCTTCATCCGACTTTGATCCGAAAATTTTTGGAGGATTCAAACTCATAAAATCACGGGCTCTAGCATTAGTCGCCCTGTCGCCTAGACCAGCACCCTGCCGCTGAGCCTGAGCGACGATTAACTGGGTCAATAACTGAATAGCCTCGGTCATCTGTTGGCCCGAAGCACCCGGTGGAGGAACTGGAGGCATTGGAGCTGGTGTAGAAACCCCTTCATGCTCCTCTAGAATGGGCGAAGTATGAGAAGTACGAGATGGAGCCTCATTATGGGATTCACCTTCCTCTATATTCACCGGTGGCTCCCTTTTAGTCCGCCTTCCTGTCGTAGCCTTGCCCTTCTGGGCAGGCGTCGTTGCTTTATTCTTCCCGAGCATCACTGAAATCATAGCGCACAGTTAGAGAGAAAAGAGGAATCTTATATTACAGCTGCATCGCAGGATCTATGAAGAAGGAGGACGATCATTATTCCTAAATTCCCCGCAGCCTCTTGTTTATAAGTGTGGCACACTTCACACCCATAAACAAGACTTTACTGGATACGGCTCGCAGACACACTCTAGGACGGAACTGCTCTGATACCACTCCTGTCACGACCCAACTAGTGGGCCATGACGGGTAGCCAGAACTGGCTACCGAGCACCACTCATCATACCCAACCTGAACATATATATGATTTCTCAAAGTATTGCTTAGTATGGAATGGTCACTACACATCTCCCAAAACATGCATTTATATACAAAGGTCCATGAGGCTACAAAAATGATGTACAAACATACACGGAAGGGGTCACATGACATCTATTACCCACACATAAGTATCTACGAGCCTCTAACTGGAACTCTGTAATCATAAGGACGGGACAGGACTCCGCCATGCCCCAATATAGACACAAAAGAATATACTAAGAAGTGGAAACTCCGAAGTAGTGGAGTGCTCCTGTATATCTACTGAATAAGATCCTAGAAATTCGAACCGTTTCCTTGTCCACCTGTGGGCATGAACACAGTGTCTATAAAAGAAAAGGATGTCAGTACGAACAATGTACTGAGTATGTAAGGCATGTATATCAAACATAATAAAGGAATGAGAGAACATAAGGTAAAGGGGGTAACCTGTAACTGATTGCCTCTTAAGGCGGAATCATGCATGCTAACTTTTATATTAAATAACATCATATCATATATACATATATATAAGCTACCCGACCATATAGGTACGGTGCAATCATCATTAGCCCGCGTCCGGGGTAACCAACTCATGCCGACCACTAGTGGTACCTGCCCGGCCAACTAGGCACGGTGTAGCCATAGCTACCTACTACGCTCATCGTAATGGTGTTTGCCCGGCCAAATAAGTACGGTGTAGTTATCATCATAGCTTCCCACTACACTCATCGTAGTAGTGTCTGCCCGGCCAACTAGGCATGGTGTATCATCATATACACAACATCAAGCATGCATAAGAGCTCAAGTAAAAGCTACAACTCTATCAGAGCGACGGAAGGTCGGTAACCTCCGATTACATTACGGGATCATCGTCATCGCTATGTCTCACCTTGAAGGAACTAATATCATGAGGTGAGACAATAACAAGAAATAACATCAATGAAGTCATAAAAATTGGATTATCAAGCACATAATATCATCATCTCATAGGCTTCGGAATCTCTAGAAATAGTATCATCATCATCATCATCATTATCACAGAACATATCTCATCTCTAGCTCATAAGAAACTCTTACGATTCATGAACCTTCAGCTTTTGGGATATAAGAAGGTCATGGAAGTATATAGAAAATGGTAATATAAGAGTCATGCCTTTATGAAAGAAAAGGACTAGCCATACATACCTTTATGTCCTCTTAACGACTAAACGTTCTCCTTCCAAGCTCACAACTCTACATTCCAGAGAATTTGTACTAAATTAGATCATTCTAAATATGCTTAAGTCAAAGCTAACGCGACTAAAAAGGTAAGGAAAATTGGGCAGCATTTCCGTTGTTTCGACAACTTTCTCCATATAATAAAACAATTCCCAAATAGCAATAGCAACACCCATAATATCATAATCAATAGATTTCTTCAAGTTAAACATTGTTCAATACTCAAATTCACTTCCAAAGTCATCAAATACCCATAACTACAATACAACACCATATTCACTTTTCACATAATACTTCCTCAACGTCATTAGCATCATTCATAACAAGATTATACTCATCTCATACAAAGAATCATGACTCAAGTTAACTTACTACTCACAATGCCATTATTTCCATATTTGAGCTCATATTCTACTTTCTTTTCTAATCCAAGTCTTTCAACCACTCAATACTTTTAATAACGTGAAATAGATGTAAAACTCACCTTTGATTATGTTGGAATGATCTTTGGATGAAGATTCTTCACTAAAGAAAGCTCTAACTTCAATACCAAAGAAATTCTTGTCTTCCACAAACCCTAGTGAGCTCCTCTACACTTGATTCTCTTGATTCATTGTCACGCCCCAAATCTGGAGTGGCATGACCGATACACGGTGCCAAACTAGGCTCGAGCGAACCACTCTAAGTCTGAAACTCTGATGAGGCCTCCCTGCACACAGACAATACCAACAAGCTGGCGAGGCCGTACATCCCATAGCTTGTACCTTTCAAGACTTCATGCGAGGTATAAACACAACACTTTATGACCTTTCCTCCATTACTTTTTCCACTTTTAAGACTTCCTAAACCTTCAAATCAACTCAACATAAGAGATAAGGATGAAGAACATAAGAGATAAGGATGAAGAACATACCTTATACTTGAAGAAAATTAGCCACACCAATTTTCTTCAAGACAAAACTCACAACAACATCATGTAGGAGCAAGAATAATCATCTTTCATGGACTAGTTTGGTGAATTCTTGATTTAGTGGGCTATAAATTTTTGCAGAGTGTGTTAGGAGATTTTTAGAACCCATGGGAGTGTAAAATGCTAAAAAAATGGGGTTGATGGGGTTTTTATCCGCCTCATAAGTCAGTTCCACCGACTTTCCCAAGTGGGACCCGCGGAAGCCATTTGGCAGCTTGGGTGAGTCATCTTAAAATGGCCATAACTCTCTACTCCGATGTCATTTTGACGAGAGGTTTGTTGTGTTCGAAACTAGACTCGATGAACTTCATTTTAGGCTTTTGAAACACCTTAAAAATCCTACTATACCTAAAGATATACCCCTCCAAAGTTTACCCAAAATTCTGTCCAAAACACTGCCAACCTTTTTCCAAATTTTCGACAACTTATTTTCTTCAACTTGCTTGGTCCCGGAATCTTCCGAAAATCTCCATACATGATATTTATCATTAATCATACTTGATAATGGTCATATCCTTTCGTTCCAAGGTTGTCGTTTCCGGTTACGACTTACGAGATCGTAATTCATCCTTTACTTCATTAGTCTTCTTTGTTGTCCTCCTAATTCTCTGTCGAACCCATTCATTAGTTCCATATTCTCATGTTCTTACGTATGTACCCAGTGGTAAAATGGTATCTAGCTACCGTTCTGGGTCCTGTTGCTATTGAAACGGTCTTAACTCATGATTGCTACGGCTCCCTGCCGACCTGTGAGCTTTTGATTGTTGCACTATTTTACCTTGCTCCTTATTTCTCTACTAGTAGACAAACTCTCTTGTTCAAATATAGCACATTTCTTTGTTTGCTTCTCTGGTGCTATTTTAGATTATCCCTTTTTGTACCAGCTGACCTTATATACATACCATATTGTCTCCTTTCAATTCCTTGGTCGGACCCCTCTTAATTCCTTACAATATCATCATATTCATATTTGAACTTTTCCTCCAATTTCCTCTCCTCAGTTTTAGCATAATTACAAAATAATTTCATGAATAGGGAACTATAAAATAAAATCCTACTTAATCATAATCTCCTTCCAATACAAGTATGCTTCCCTCCTTATGTCCTTGGCTCTCTTATACCGGTGACTAATTGAGACTTAAATTAACCTCCATTCTTCTTCGGCTCCTTATAGTCGTGTTTGCACCATTCTGTTAGCCATTTCATCATGGCGACTGTTTATATGGCTCTATCTCATACACTCTCACAATTGATATAACCGGCCGCTTGGAATTTCATGACTTACGAGTTACTCCCTTATCTCAGGCAGTAGTGTTGTCTTGCTATCGATAGGCACACTATCTTCCTTTCCTTTGGAGGTCATTGAATTCCCTATAATTATTCCTTGTTAAAACTTTCATCTCTTCTAGTGCTAAGATTTCCCTTTTTGTAATCCCGATTGTCTTTTATACTTACTCCTTGGTCAGCTTACAGACCCTTGTTACTCCAATCCAATATATTTCCTTCTCTTAAGCTTCAAAATATTGTAGCTCATCTTACGACTGAATTTGTTCTTCCCCTCTTTTAAAGGATGTTCTCATATACCGTAACCTTTGAGTGTTAACTGTCTTTGATAGTCATCTAGCCGACCTTAGCGATCCTTCAACTCCTCTATTCCATATGATACTAGAATTCTTTTCATCGCATGGTTTAACTTGTTTTTCTTTTTGCTAGTTGAGTTCTTGTATCAAATCAAAATGCTTATGCATATCGGATACGATTCAAATGCCTTCTTTATTGTCTTTTTACTTCTACCTTTCATGACTAGTAGTCCCCTAGGCTAATGAATTAATGGGGATACCGGAATTCATTAGGCCCCTTATGGAATATCCGACTATACCACGCTCCTTTAGCCTTAGTCTTCTCTGCGACTATCTTCTTAATATCCTTGAAATTCTCCTTGCTCTAGGTTCCCAATTCCGATTTATGTCTGTACTATACCCTTTAAAGTTGATATTCCACACCATCCATTCCCACGACTCGTCCTTTCGTTAGCTTAGCTCATTTTTTCCCGTAATTCTTCTTAACTACTTGTCTACATCACAGCTATGCATCATAGTCCTTTTAGTGTTCTGTCGGTTCTTGTTCTTATCATGAAATCCTCCCAAAGTATACCCTTTCCTTTCTTCTTTCGTCAAGTCTTCATCTTCCTTTATTATATCACAACTTGTGCACACATATATAGATATATATCTCAAATTTTCTCGGTTTTCTTCATGATCGCATCTTTGCATCTTTCACCTAACCATTGTCTTATAACTTCAATTTGTTCCCCCTTTGGCAAGCCTACTGATTCACTAACCTTCTCTTTGTTGTCGGCGGCCACATAATTCCCTTTAGCCTTTTCATTGACACCTTCTCCTTCCTTTAGTCCTCATAGTTTCTTTTACTTGTAAAATGCCTATTTCCATTAGTCATCTTTTACTCTTAGGTTAGGAAACTTTGGAGTGTTTCGTTACGAGTGCGAATCCCTTTTGATGCTGAAAATCTCTTCTTGAGGTACTTTCTTCCCTTAAATAGGCGTACCAATCATAGGTTCACATCCATCCTCCTGGATAAATCTCAGGAGTTTAAAATTTCCTCGTCGCTCTCATAAGACCTGTTTATTTCTTCTCAAGGATGAACCTTTGTCCATTATTTACAACCTTCTTGGTTCTAGTTATGAAGACGTATAGGTTGGTTCCAGGGTCCTGATGTTCACCCTTTGTCACGTATAACATCACTCTATCTCCCGTTGATTTATTTAAAGTTGATCCTATTGTCTCCTTTCCTGCTTTTATCCTAACCTTTTCCTCAAATATATTTTACCTGACCCTCAATGGGTATACGTTTTACTTGTCCAAGTTTCTCTCTCCTTCATGATATTATAACCTTCTTTTTCCTAATGCTCGTGCTTACATATTTGGCCACGTTACCACTATCCGACTTTAATTCCCGAGAAAACCCAATCCTGATTCTTTCTGTAGCGCTTGCTGCCTCAATTTTGACATACAGCACAATCAATATTTTTTAACATGTCGTAACATCAATCATAAAGGTATACATAATACTCGATGTAGCCACTCGTGACTTATCTTTTTATCGCTTTTCAACACCTTTTCTTACAAGATATCCCATTGCCATTTGATTTTGTCCTGAATCTGTGGCTTTAATACATCTCCCCTCTCTTTTTGCCCAGCTAGCCAGAGAATTCTAATTGTAAAGCTCATATGCTCCTAATTTCTCTCGGGCTATTCTGGTTTCTCATATTCTTTTTTTCGTATGTCTAAATTTGTAAGCCTTCCTAGCATACCTTCCTACGTCCTAATTGTAACTCCTGGCGATATAACTTTACTTAAAAATCTTTACTCATACTTGTACCCTGCCTCTTTGTCTAAAATAATCAACCTCACATCCTTTACTTTCCTGTAGCAACCGAATCGATCCTTGCGATATTTTATCTTCACTTGTACACCTACTTTCTTCTTGTCTTACACATAAGTCGACATCGCACCTAATTTCTCTATCGTCAAATAACCTTCACAAAAACCGTCTTAAAAAAATTGAGGTGAATCCTTCTTATAAGGATTAGCTAGAAATGCACCACATATTCCTAAAGTTGATACAATCTCTACTTCCTTCGTCGGCCACGCAACACCACATTTAGAAGTTATATAAGCAATCTAGAAGACAATTATAATTACATTCCAACTTACCTATCCATTTCTCATTCTTGAGTTCAAGGTCATCATTAATACCCAAAGTAACTTAGCCATAATGATTCTCAGAATAGTACCAACTATCAAATACTCAGAAACCCCCTTGAAGTCGAATGACTGGTGACTTCTGAATCCCAATGTAAACTCACATCATATAGGAAAGTCCGATAAAATGAGTCTGTGCGCCTGTCATCAACCCGTCCTGGTCTTATGTATGTATAAACTTCTAGAGTAAAACTTTTCCCTACTTGTTAACTTTCTTTCCCATATTAATATCTTTTCGGTATCTCTTACTCACCAATCTATAAATCATAATACTGCATTTGAAATCTTATTGCCAACTTTCCCTATATCTTCAATAAATCTCAATACCCCGAAATCTCAAATGCACTTATTCCAACTCCTTTAATTACTAATCATTTTTCCCCTCCAGGTTTCTTCCCTTAAATTAAAATCATTCTAAAACTTCTCTTTAAAAGTGTCTCATAATGGTTCATTCAATCATGACTTACCAAACATCCGATTCAATAGTATTTTCCCTTCATTCTTTCTCTATAGCATAGACATTCGGACAATTCAATTTGTAAAAAATTTGGCAGAATTTCCTCTATATTTCTTACTGCCTCATTCCTGCACACAGCCCAGAAAACACATCCAATGCCTCACAGGGCGATCATAAATGCTCGTAACATATAGCTCGAGTTCTTATATCAAAGACTATCAATATCAATAAGGCAGGAAACATACCTTTCAGAGTAACAACTTCAATTCTCATCAATTATCTCATAGCGTCATAATCAACTGCTTATCCGCAACCAAAACATTTAGGGTTAGAATCAAGGACATCACATCCTATAATTTAGCTCTATGACACGATCTAAGATGAGAAAGAAAGGTCAATCATTCCTAAATGCCCTGCAGCCTCTTGTTTATAATTGTGGCACGCTTCACACCCATAAACAAGACCCTACTGGACACGGTCTCTAGACAACCCTAGGATAGAACTGCTCTGATACCAAGTTTTCCATGCCCTAAATCTGGAGAGGCGTGACCGGCACTGGGTGCCAAACTAGGCCCGAGCGAACCACTCTAAGTCTGAAACTCTAATAAGGCCTACTTGTACACAGACAATACCAACAAGCTGGCAAGGCCGTAATCTGGATATATATATATATATATATAAATGTTGACTATCTCGTCTGAATATATATATATATATATATATATATAAATGTTGACTATCTCATCTGAAATGGGCACACACACACCCAAAATATATATACACAACTGAGCAAGACGACGAGGCTGCTATGCATGCTGTACAACAAAAATGGGAGCTGACAAGGCTACATAACATCCCAACTACATACAACTATCTACAGACCTCTAAGGAACACGAGCTATAGAAAGGACAGGATAAGGCCCCATCATACCCATATATATGTGTCAAAATAGCATACCAAGACGGACTGTAGCTCCGAACCAAGTGGAGTGCCCTGACTGCAGCTGAGTGGAAAACCTACTGAGCCGGATCGTCTTTCTGGCTATCTCAACTTGTGGGCATGAACGCAGCGCCCCCAAGCAAAAGGGACGACAGTACGAAATAATGTACTGAGTATGTAAGGCAATGGAATAACTAAAACTGAACTGAAAATAATACAATCTGGAGGCCAATAAATGTCCTGAAAATCTCACCTGACCTGTCCCATAGGAAATGCAATATAATACTATTATATATCTCACTGACCAAGTGGCCAGGCAACTGAAAATTCTCATTGACCCATCGGTCAGGCTATCTGCCTTACTAACCCGTCTGCCAGGCATTCTGTCTCACTGACCCGTAGGCCAGGCATATCTGTCTCACTGACCCGTAGGCCAGGCAAAATAAAAATGTCTCACTAACCAAGTGGCTAGGCTAAAGAAAAATATATATGTATGTCATGCAGTATATCATGCATATGCTGAAAACACTGATACTGTAACATGTCTCTTCTGTCTCTCTATAAACTCAAGGACATAGGGAGGGGATGTGGCCCCTCAGAAAGAATAACATAACACCCGGGACTAGACAACAATATGACAAGCTCTACTTTGACAAATCTCGAATCATAAGGTTTATCACGCTCTTACCATATATGGAAACATGGCAAGAAAAGAAGGAATAGCCTTAACATACCTTTAGGGTCGCCTTAACTTTAACTATTTAATGCTTATCCTCCCAAGCTCATAAATCTACATCCAAGAGAATGCATATTGTTAGGCTTATCATCATATGCTTGTCTTAAGCCCTCAAATTAATTCCTTTTAAAATCTGTCAAAATTCGGGCAGCATCTCCCCTGTTTATATCCCTAGCCCGAAATCACAATACCAATTAAACAACAATAATAGCAATACTAATATCGACAACCTCATCATCAATACCAAAATATTCCATAAAACATCCCACACGATGTTTTTCAACAGACAACAAAAATATACACGTCCTTTCTTCCCAATCAAGGAGCATAATTTCATCAACACACCAACAACGTTAGATACTATCCATATTCATGGAAATCAGCCCAACCACATGGCCACAACATACTCAAAACAGTCCATAAACACAACACTTTATGACCTTTCCTCCATAACTATTTTCACTTTTAAGACTTGCTAAACCTTCAAATAAACTCAACATAAGAGATAGGATGAAGAACATACCTTATATTTGAAGAACTTTAGCCACACCAACTTTCTTCAAGGCCAAACTCACGACAACATCAAGTAGGAGCAAGAACAATCACCTTTCATGGACTAGTTTGGTGTAATCTTGATTTAATGGGCTATAAATGTTTGGGGAATGTGTTAGGAGATTTCTAGAACCCATGGGAGTGTAAAATGCTGAAAAAATGGGGTTGATGGGGGGTTTTTATACCCTTCATAAGTCGGTTCCACCGACTTTCCCAAGTGGGACCCGCAAAAGCCATTTGGCAGCTTGGATGAGTCATTTTAAAATGGCCATAACTCTCTACTCCGATGTCGTTTTGACGAGAGGTTTGTTGCGTTGGAAACTAGACAGGACGAAATTCATGTTAGGATTTTGAAACACCTTAAAAATCCTAATATACCTGGAGATATACCCCTCCAAATTCTATCCAAAATTCTGCCAACTTTTTTCCAAATTTTCGACAACTTATTTTCTTCGACTTGCTTGGTCCTGGAATCTTCCGAAACTCTCCATACATGATATTTATCATTAATCATACTTGATAATGGTCATATCCTTCTGTTCCAAGGTTGTCCTTCCCGGTTACGACTTACGAGATCGTAATTTATCCTTTACTTCATTGTTACGTACTTCTCATGGCTTGTACCTTCCAAACCTTCATGGGACGTCTCCGATATTCCATTAGTACAGTGAAGTACATGGCATGCTCATGCTCTGAAAGTGTGAGATGTAACATTCTTGCTAATTAATCTTTTATTTCTCTTTAATTCATGTTGATATGGTATGGAGAATGTTCTAGAGCTCTCTTGGGGTGTGGAGAATGGGAGAAATGAAAAATAAGAACTTAGGTCCTCTTTTTATAAAAAAACTAAAAGCTGCCCGACATGGTTATACGGACACTTATATGGTTCGTATAAGTGACCGTATAATACCACTAGTGAGTGACCCTTCTCTGGACAGGTTATACGGACCGTATAAGTTATACGGACCATATAAGTGGTCGTATAACTCACTTCTTCCGAAATTGCTCCCGTTGATTCGTTTGACTTCCAATCCTTGTGGAACCTTTTTGGCACTTGTATAATACTTCATTAACCATCTAAGGATCCTTATAGCTTCTCCTTAAGACGTTACTAAATCAACAATAGCTCGGTTGTTATGAAATCTTCCCAAACACGACTTATATTTCACTTCCTTCGTTGAACTCAGTTTCACTGATTTTTATAGTCTCAAAATCTTATAGTACGTACTCTAAACCTATCAAGTACTCTCCTTAAGCTTGCGATAGTCTATTCACAGCTCACGTACCAAATGTTTGAGGTGTAACATATAAGCTATTGTACGGATCACCAAATTCCAAGACAAGCAAGGATGAGTAAGGTGTAAGACAAAGGGAGTATGACTAATTGCTGTCAAGAGCAGTGACAGTAGGACGATTAGGACTGCAATGCAATTCACCCCTCGAATCCCAAGTAACACCATCACCTAAGAATTGAACTCACTCGAGGAATAGTATGCTAAGGACCAATGATCAGATAAGGGGAAGCGGGCAATAATAGAATAACCAAAGATTGAGACATCAGAGTAAGACAGGCACTAAGTCGAAGTCCATAACCGCAAGGAATGGGGTAAGCGTAAAACCTATGGCCATTAAGAAGGTGTCACACGAAGGACGATTAATGCAAAAAGGGCCTAAGACGAGAACGACAGTAAGTAGATGCCATCAGCAGCCAAAGGACTGGAAGAACCAGAAACAGAATTTCCCAAGTATTAACTAGATCAAAGAAGCATATCGTAAATTTATCACCAAGAGCAGGCCAAGCGCTGTCGGCACCCCTGAGGGCAAATATTAGATAAAGGATGAAGGAAGAAACTTTTCGAGCAAAGACGCAAGATTGATGTAAAGGTATGGCAGTTGGGAATGTTATTGCAAGAATTAAGGATAGTCGTAAGGACTCCGAAGGCCCACCAGGAGGCAAATGCACCAAGGAAAGAGTACCTGTACCACACTAACTCAATGAAAACAGACAGTGATGAAGGATTAAAATGTAAAAAATAAGGACAAAAGAAGGGTGGGGAAGACTCTGAGGATAACCGAGTAAGTCCATTGATCATCAGCCTTTTCCATCTATGCGCAAGGGTGCAGACAATGAAGAAAGGTACTCTTGGAGGCAGATTATCTATCACAAAGACAAGCCGATGAGCCGTGACGAGTGCCCGACTACTACTGAGCAAGCACTCCTAAACTCGTTCTTGCTCTATACTAGGTAACCCAGTGGCCCATTTTATCTGATATTCGAGCGATACCATATGCTATAACATATTACACAGTAATCTTAAACCTCGAATGCACATACATCAAGCATATAGATATTTATGTAGGCTTACGTGCAAAGGATAATAACACATGTCAACTTGACCTCTACATATACTATGCACAAAATGAACGATAACTAAAGTCATATGACATCCCCATTATATACAACTGTCTACAGACCTCTATGGAGTATAACTGTAGAAAAGACAGGACAAGGCCCTGCCATACCCACAGATCCGTATATCAAAAATAGCATACCAAAAAGGCTACAGCTCCGGATCAAGTGGAGTGCATCGACTGCGGCTGAAAGGAGATCCTACTAATCTAGCTCATCCGGATGGTTACCTGAACCTGCGGGCATGAACGCAGCGTCCACAAGAAGGGACGTCAGTACGAACAGAGTACTGAGTATGTAAGGCATGAACAATAATATAATAAGACACATGGAGCATAACATGAGATAAAAGAATAACCTGTACATCTGATTGCCTCTTAAGGCGGATACCATGCATGCTTAACTTTTTATGAAATCTTTCTCATACATATGTATCATAATAGTGCTGTGGAACGTGCAACCCGATCCATATATATATATAAAATATTACTGCGAAACAAGCAGTCCAATCCATAAATATATTATATTCCCGCGAAACAAACGGCCCGATCCATTTAACCATCTATCCCACGTCCGGGACGATATCATAATATACCAACTGATCAGGTGGTTATGCGTATATAACGCCTCACCTTTCCCCATATCCCCTATACACACACACACACACACACACACACACACACACACACACACACAGATATATATATATATATATATATATATATATATATATATATATATATATATATATATATATATATATATATATATATATATATTATAAGTAGCATGCATGAGAGCCCAAAGAACGCTATGACTCTATCGGAGTGATATAAGGTCGGTAACCTCTGATTATGTTATGGAATAATCATCATCGCTTTATCTTATCTTGAAGGGACGAGCAACATGAGATAAGATCATCAACAATGAATAAAATTGAGAAGAATCATGAAATAACTCAACATTCTCATAATACCTTAAAATCATAAACTTTGGAATTTCAAGAAATGGAATCATCCTCATCGTGTTCATCATAGAAAACATCTCATCTTTAATATCATAAGAAGCTTTTAAGAATCATGAAATTCTAACTTTTGAAAGTAAGAAGGTTATGGAAATATATATGGAATCATAACATAGGAATCATGCCTTTTGAAAGAACGGGACTAGCCTTAAGATACCTGAAAATTCACGTTTCGGCTTTCCACCTAGTTCCGGTCTTGCAATCTACATATAAGACCATTCAAACTATTGTCAGGCTCACTGTTATTTACTTATCCTAAGCCTTGAAATTTAATCACCTTAAAATCTGTCGAAATTCGGGTAGCATCTCCCCTGTTTATGTGTCTAGCCCGAAATCATAATTCAATAACCAACAACAACAATACCAACATCAATAACATCATTTCCAACACCAATATATACCATAAAACACCCCACACTATGTTTTCCAATTTTCACAACTAACCAACCCGTTATACGATTATTTAACAACTTTATCTCCGTAAATAAACCGAAATTAGCATTAATGAGAAGAGATTCATACCTTACTCCCCGTAATATTGCTATATCTTCACTTTCCACCTTGATCTTGAGCCAAAACTCGTCGTTATACGATTTTGTAATCACAACTATTCTGTCTGTGCCAGAATTCCGGGATTATAGCTGATTTGGGCATAAAATTTAATATATAGAAGTTGGTGGAGGTTTCCAAAATATTAGGGAGGCTTAGAAGGTGTTTGGTTGTGAAATAAGAGGGTAATCCCTTTTTTATAACGTTTTAGGCTCGGGTTGCACCAACCTAAAAATTGCTCAGCGCATTCGCGCCCACAGGTGGCGCGTTAGTGCTGAGTTGGCCCTTGGTCCTTTGCACGTTCGCGCCTGTCACGCCCCAAAATGCACCCTAGATGTGACCGGCATCAGGCATCATGAACAACATCGGAAGAACCTAAACGACACATAATAACACTTGAACCCGCAGGTTCAACATTCGCCTCCAACAGTTTATAAAATAAAGGTAAACAAATCATGCTTGTATGAATTAAATAAGTGGAAGTCCTTAGTAATCAATACTTAGTCAAATGTAACAATGTGCCCGAGTGTTAATCAATAACTCAACAATTACCCACAAGAATGTATACTATGGAGCTTCTAAGAAAAAAGATTAATAGTCTGACTCATCCGGACGCAGCCCGAAACTAATATAATGATTAAATAAATAAATAGGGTCCCACGAATGAATGTGTGGGCTCACCAAACAAGCAGCAACAACAAGTCCTTCCTAAATGCCCAGAGTATCAAGAACCTTCTCTTCTCCGTTACCTAACATACCATCAAAAACAACAATGGTATGCCTGAGTACTTCGTGCTCAGTGAGTGTCTCGGGGACAATACGTAATATGAAAAATAAAGTACAATGATACATAAAGAAATCAGTCCTGAAAATCATGTGATTAACTCTGGGGGAACCGCAGAGCCCATGCACAACAATCGATTTTGGAATAATATCAGAATCGGCCATGCAACAATGATGCCCAAATATAACCATCGAATATCGGCCTCCTCACAATCACTCAAAAGATTTTATCAAAATATCAGTTTCACTCAATCAACGATACCGGATCATCACCGAGTATCGGTCATGCATCATGAATACGAGAGAATTTATGCAATGCATATGTCAACATCAATAACCAAGTTCAATATCACAAGTACCAATAATGGGGTATGCCAACAGTGTATCATATCACAATACCAACAATGGGTATGCCAGCTAGGCCAAACACAATGGCTAGGCATTATCATACTAGGATCCACAGTGGCTACCCTTCCTTCCGAGTAGCTAAGCCAAACACAACAATCAAATTCATACCATGGAAGCTGAATTATAGCATAGAAGCTAAATCACAATTATCTCAATGTAGTCACACCATCCATTAGCATTAAGTTTGAAAATGTTTCCACTTCTTTAAACAAGGTTCAATTGTCATAGTTTCTAATGAAAACCTCATTACAAACCATTAACCCTTATTATTGATCATCTTTTATAGAGGAAAAATAGTTGGGATCACATATACATGTATAGGGTATAGTACAATTAAGGTCTATTGTGGGCTTGCCCCCTTACACACACCAACCATGATAGAAACATGAATTAGGGTTTCAAAATATGTGAAGTTCACCTTTCTATTCAATAAAGAACTTTTTAAACAAAGTCATGCATTCCAAAATAAGATTTAAAAAAAAAAACATACGTCAAAGAAGGTTTTTAAAAGAGAGACATACCTTAGTAAGTCAAAAAAAGTTTAACAATTCACTTTTCTAGTGAAGAACACTAAAACCCTAGCTTAAATCACTTTAGGAAGAATTATGTTGCAAACCCTAGGTTTTAATCACAAGAATCATGTTAAGAATCATGGGTTTGATGTTAGGATTGATAATCAATGATTAAGATGTTCTTACCTTAGTGTTGGAGCCTTAGAGAGATATTTTCTTCCTTAGGGTTTTTGAGAGTGAAAAGAATGGAAGAAAACTAAAATTTTGCAACTTATATAATTTTAGCCCGTCAGGCACAGTCGACAGTACAAATGACAGAGCGTCGAACAGATCGACGGAGCGTCGAACAGATTGACGGAGCGTCGATCTTCTCCGTCGAATGGTGTTTGTGCTAGGTCAATTCTATGATACGGACGACGGAGCGTTGATCTACTTCGTTAATGTCATGAAATTTCCAGTGAGCAACTTTCTCTTCCTTACTTTCTACGGTGCAAAGGACGGAGCGTCGAACAGATCGACAGTACAAAGGATGACCGTCAAACCTCCTTTCGTGAAACTATAGTGAATTTTCATTTTGACCATCTCCTCTTGGGTCTTTAGCCTAAATTCAAGCACGTAACCCAACATATAAGGTTCCAAAGGACTCAAACAATGCTTTCGCACTCTATACGGATTTACGGGATCTTACAGCGCCACTCCCTTGCGCTTCGCGCAAACCATTTTCCTGGCCTGTGAGCCCAACTTGTAACGTCCATATCTCTTTACCTCGATGCCCTATGGATGAGCGGTTTGTTGCGTTGGAGAATAGACTTCATGAAATTTGCTCCAGGCTTTTGTTTTGCCTCAAAACTCATCATATTCTAAAAGATATCCTTCCCCCAAGTTGGACCAACGAACATAGCGTCCGCAACTCACCTGCTTTCCAATTCTCCCATGGCTTACTATATGAGCTAAACCCCCATAATCATAAGATAAACACATGCTATCACACATACCCTTGGAGGCAACTCCAAAAATTCATACTTGAAACGGCCAACACTTACGAATTTCAACGTTCAGAACTACAGGGTGTAACATCCTTCCCCCTTAAAAATATTCATCCCCGAATGTTGCAGTGTACAAACCCATGACATCTTTGTTGATTTGTTAAAACTGTTGCCTTCCTCTTAGAATTCGATCATCCTATCTTTATGCTATAAATTGGTCAGTTTCTTCTCGTTCTTTATTAACTCCTTATTAGACTTCCTTCGTGAGTTCTATAATTTCCGATTCTTATGTAGATAATCAGGAATCAACTAGTATCCCTTCCTCATTTTTCCTCCTTATGAGTATGCTTACTCTTGATTCCTTTATACTGGTGATCACTTAGTTAACCATTGTTCTTTGTTGGCTTCCTATCGCTGCCTTTATACCATTTGGTTGGGCATAACCTCACGTTGATGGTTCATATAGTTCTACAATACACATCCTCAAATTCGGCATAATTAGCGACTCGTGAGATACTTTCAAATCTCTGGCGGTATCACTGGCTTTCTATTTGTAAGCACACCGCCTTTATCCCTTTTGGAGATTGCCGAACTACCTATAATCATCCTTTTTTTGTTTGTTAGAATTTTCATTTCTTCTAGTACTAAGATTCCCTTTTGCTGTAACCCAACTATCCTTTGTATTTATTCACTTTGGATGGCTTGCAACTTTCCCTATTCTCTTCGCCACTTCACGGAATATGTTGCTACGTATTTAAATACGATCGGAGCTTCTCCGGTGCGAGCGATTCCAAACCATGATGAAAAAAACATCATATATCACATCAACGAGAATCATTTTCTTTAACTTGCTAATCCCCTTGTTATCCTGTTATACTTTTCTTTTCTATACTTATCCCATAATATTCTTATTTTCGATCTGTTTCTGTTTTCTTCTAATACATTCCTGATATATCCACACATCCCAAATTTTGGCTTGTTTCAAACTAATACATTTCTTCCCTTGGAATTTTGGAATGTCATAATTCGTTTCAGGGCTAAATCTGCTCTTCCCCTCTTTTTAAGAGTGCTCTTATACACCAAAGAACCTTTGAATAGTAATCACCTTTGATACACATCTAGCCAACCTTAACGATCCTTTAACTCCCCTGTTCCTCAATAATACTGGAGTTCCTTTATCATATGATTTGACTTATTTTCCTTTCTACTAGTTGAAGTCTCTATATTCGATCGAAGTACTCATGCATATCCGATCCACTTCAAATACCTTCTTTATTGTCTTTTACTTCTACTTTTCATAACTAGAAATTTTCCTGGACTGATGAGTTAATAGGGACAAAGGGAATTCAGTAGGCCCCTTTTATGGAGTGTTTGCTTATGCCTTGTTCCCTTAACCCTTATCTTTGTCCATAACTATCTTCTTAACGCCCTTGAAAATTTTTCCTGCCCTGGGTTCCCAAATCCCAATTTCCATCTATATTATACCGTGAAAGTTAACATTCCACATCATCCATTCCCAGGGGTCGTCCTCTCATTCTCTTGGCCCATTTGTCCCGTAATTGCAGCTATGTGTCACAGTTCTCCTAGTGTTCTGCCGTTTCTTGTTCTTATCACGGAATCCTTATAAAGTACACTCTTTCCTTCCTTCTTTTGTCGAGTCTTTATCTTTCTTTCTGACACTACGACTGGTTCATGTTTATAATTATTCCTCGTATCTCATTTTATTTCCTTTGTGATCGAATTTCTATAATCTTTACAGAAGTTCTTATCCCATGCCACTACTATATTGCCTCCTGGTCAGCCTAGTTAACTTATTATCCTCTCTCTTGTCCTTGGTGATCGCTCAATTTTTCATTAATCAATCCATTAGTGCACTTTTCTTACTTTCGTTCTCAGGCCTTCCTTGAGTTCCTTTTTCTTCAAAGCGCTCTTCTCTACTTGCCATTATATAGGGTTGACCTTGAAGTTTGTAGAATATTCTTTCAAAAGTGCCAATCCGTTCTATTTCTAAATCATCTTTTGGGAGGGCTTCTCCGTTTCTGAGGTAATCGTGTCAGTATGACTACACACTTATCTCTTTGAATGCCCCTCAAGAGTTGGAAATCCCTTAGCATTTTTGTAAAACTTGCTTTCTCTTTCTCGATCCACATTCTTATTCGTGGTTACTCCCCTTCAATCCGACTTATCGAAATTGTTGTCTGACCCTGTACATTTATCTTTTTGTTCCATGGTGCCATACTCTATTCCTTTCGTGTGCCTACTTTCAAATTTTATCCAAATAGTCCTTTTCCTCGACCGTCATCCTAAACTCTTATCTCTTGAAAAATTTACTTGCCCTCATTATTTACACTTCTCCTTTTTCTCAAGGCATCCTAATCTTCTTACTTTGTATACTCCTTTTCTTCCTTTCCCTGATGTTGCTACATCAGGATTATCCATTTCTAACCTTTAAAGGAAATAATGTTAACTTGTCTTGTAGCATTTGCCACTTGAACTTCAATACCCTATTCAGTCAGTATCTTCAACATATCGCAATGTTAACTATCGGGGCACACATATATACGGTTGACGTAACCATCCATAAGGTATCGTGTATATATATATATATATATATATATATATATATATATATATATATATATATATATATATATATATATATATATATATATATACTGACGCTTTACTTACAAGGTATCCCCAATACTATTCGGACTCGTCCTAATTCTGGGGCTGCGATACACCGCAAGTCTAGTCCGCCTCATCCTTTATGGTCTTTTAAAATTTCCAACCATTTCTCATGCTTCAAATTCTCCTTAAGCTATCCTAGTTCCTCATACTTCTCTTACATTTACGTTTGTAGGACCTCTTAGCGCGTTTCCTAAACCCTCACTTATGGATTTCTGACAATATGGACTTAGCAGTTGATCCCCACTCGGGCACCTACTCTCCTTCCCTTTTATTCAGAAGTCAGCCAAGTGACCTTTATCACATTTGTCTGATAGTTCAAAGTACCCCTACTAATAAAAATCACACTTGTTCTGGTACATCGCCTTTTCGTCACATGACCTAGAAAATAGCAAGCTAAAGCTCTCATGACTCCCAAGTAAAATTCCACAGTGCACCTCCCTTCAGGTTAGAAAAGATCCCTTACTCGCCTAACTGAGCAAATGCTATTTTAGCCTTTGAAATTCCCAATAGTAAGCATCAATCCTCATACGTAACTACCATTCATTCCAAATTTCAAGATTCCCAGTGGTGGCGAAAACATCCTAATCACAATTACTTATAACTACTTTGATTATTGGTCCCTTTAGAATTCTTGCTGGTCACTATTAAATAATAGCCTGCCACAATTGCACATACCTAAGAAATTTTAATAAAGAACTCATATACCTATAGTCGACCTGTCCTGAGCTTGATCCGGAGAGCTATAGAGTGAAGTATTCTCTTCGTTGTCCTCCTACCACCTGCTAGTCTGGCCCTCCTCATCTCTCTCATCTGAGTCCGAAGCATACAGGTATTCTGGCAGTTTCTGGTTTACTGACGACCAAGATAGAGGAGTAGAGTAATCAGTAACACTCACTGGTGTAGCCGGTCTGACATAGTGCTCTACCATAGGAGCAGCTGGAGGGGTCAACTCTGGTACAGCCTCAGGAACCTCCTCCACCGGTGTCTCATATGAACCCTCAGACGGGTCTGTATCATAATTGGCTTCCGAGGTATCCTCCTCCCTAGAAATTAAAAACTCTGGGGGAATCGTCTCAGGGTCCTCGGAGGGATCCGTCTCAATGGAATAGCTAAGGCTCCTCCTGCTCGGTCCCGGAATCTATGGTCTTGAATCTACTCTGGGGGCCTTCTTGGCACCCTTACTGTCTGAGGCCGATCTCTTCATCTCTACCAATCTGTACTTACCTACAGGAAAAGAGAATCAGAAGAGATCTATCCTAGATTCTGGCTCTATCGCATGATCTAAGATAGAAGGAAAGGTCAATGATTCCTAAATACCCCGCAGCCTCCTGTTTATAAGTGTGTTCGGCTTCACACCCATAAACACGACTCTACCGAATACGGTCTGTAGACAATCCCAAGGACGAACTTCTCTGATACCACTTTTGTCACAGCCCAAGCCGATGAGCCGTTACGAGTGCCCGACCACTACTGATCAAACACCCCTGAACTCGTTCTTGCTATATGCTAGGTAACCCGGTGGCCCATTTTATCTGATATCCGAACGATACCATCTGCTATAACATATTACACATTAATCTTAAACCTCAAAAGCTCATACATCAGGCATATAGATATTTATGTAGACATATGTGCAAAGGATAATAACGCAGGTCGGCTTGACTTCTACATATACTATACACAAAATGAACGATAACTAAAGTCACATGACATCCCCACCATAGACAATAGTCTACAGACCACTATGGAATATAACTCTAGAAAAGACAGGACAAGGCCCTGCCATACCCACATATCTGCATATCAAAAATAGCATACGAAAAAGGCTACAATGACTGGGATCAAGTGGAGCTCACCGACTGCGGCTAAAAGGAGATCCTAATAATCTGGCTCGTCCGGATGGCTACCTGAACCTGCGAGCATGAACGCAGCGTCCACAAGAAGGGACGCCAGTATGAACAGAGTACTGAGTATGTAAGGCATGAACAATATTATAATAAGACACATGGAGCATAACATGAGATAAAAGAATAACCTGTACATCTTATTGCCTCTTGAGGCGGATACCATGCATGCTTAGCTTTTTATAAAATCTTTCTCATACATATGTATCATAATATTGCTGCGGAACGTGCAGCCCGATCCATAAATATATTATATTGCCGCGGAACGAACGGCCTGATCCATTTAACCATATATCTCGCGTCCGGGATGATATCATAATATACCAACTGATCAGGTGGTTATGCGTATATAACGCCTCACCTTTCCCATATATATATATATATATATATATATATATATATATATATATATATATATATATATATATATATATATATATATATATATATATAATGCATGAGAGCCCAAAGAACGCTATGACTCTATCGGAGTGACGTAAGGTCGGTAACCTCCGATTATGTTATGGAATAATCATCATCGCTTTGTCTCATCTCGAAGGGACAAGCAACAAGAGATGAGATCATCAACAATGAATAAAATTGAGAAGAATCATGAAATAACTTAACATTCTCATAATACCTTAAAATCATAAACTTTGGAATTTCTAGAAATGGAATCATCTTCATCGTGTTCATCATAGAAAACATCTCATTTTCAATATCATAAAAAGCTTTTAAGAATCATGAACTTCTAACTTTTGGAAGTAAGAAGGTTATGGAAATATATATGGAATCATAACATAGGAATCATGCCTTTTGAAAGAAAGGGACTAGCCTTAATGTACGACCATTCCGGTCTTGCAATCCACATATACGACCATTCAAACTGTTGTTAGGCTCACTGTTATTTACTTATCCTAAGCCTTCGAATTTAATCACCTTAAAATTTGCCGAAATTAGGGTAACATCTCCCCTGTTTATGTGTCTAGCCCGAAATCATAATTCAATAACCAACAACAACAACAACAACAACAACAATACCAACATCAATAATATCATTTCCAACACCAATATGTACAATAAAACACCCCACGCGATGTTTTCCAATTCCCACAACTAACCAACCCGTTATACGGTTATTTAACAACTTTATCTTCATAAATAAACCGAAGTTAACATTAATAAGAATAGATTCATACCTTACTCCTAATAATATTGCTATATCTTCACTTTCCACCTTGAGCTTGAGCCAAAACTCATCGTTATACGATTTTGTAATCACAACTATTCGTTGCCCGGGCCAGAATTCGGGGATTATAGCTGATTTAGGCATAAAATTTAATATATAGAAGTTGGTGGAGGTTTCCAGAATATTGGGGAGGCTTATAAGGTGTTTGGTTGAGAAATAAGGGGATAATCCCCTTTTTATAACGTTTTAGGCTCGGGTTGCTCTGACCTAAAAATTGCTCAGCGCATTCGTGCCCACAGGTGGCGCATTAGTGCTGAGTTGGCCCTTGGTCCTCTGCACGTTCGCGCTTGTCATGCCCCAAAATGCACCCTAGATGTGACCGGCATCCGACGTCATGAACAACATCGGAAGAACCTAAACGACACATAATAACACTTGAACCCGCCAGGTTCAACGTTCGCCTCCAACAGTTTATAAAATAAAGGTAAACAAATCATGAATGTATGAATTAAATCAGCGAAAGTCTTTAGTAATCAATACTTAGTAAAACGTAACAACGTGCCCGAGAGTTAATCAATAACTCAACAACTACCCACAAGAATGTATACTATGGAGATTCTAAGATAAAAGATTAATAGTCTGACTCATCGGGACGCAGCCCGAAACTAATATAATGAATAAATAAATAAATAGGGTGTCCCACGAATGAATGTGTGGGCTCACCAAATCAGCAGCAACAACAAGTCCTTCCTAAACGCCTGGAGTATCAAGAACCTGCTCTTCTCCGTTACCTAACATACCATAAAAAATAACAATGGTATGCCTGAGTACTTCGTACTCAGTGAGTGCCTCGGGGACAATAAGTAATATGAAAAATAAAGTACAATGATACATAAAGAATCAGTCCTGAAAATCATGTGATTAACTCTGGGGGAACCACAGAGCCCATGCACAATAATCGATTTTGGAATAACATCGGAATCGGCCATGCAACAATGATGCTCGAATATAACCATCGGACATCGGCCTCCTCACAATCACTCAAAAGAGTTTATCAAAATATCAATTTCACTCAATCAACGATGTCGGATTATCACCGGGTATCGGCCATGCATCATGAATACGAGACAATGTATGCAATGCATATGTCAACATCAATAACCAAGTTCAATATCACAAGTACCAATAATGGGGTACACCAACAATGTATCATATCACAATACCAACAATGGGTTTGCCAGCAATATATCAATATCACACTACCAACAGTGGGTATGCCAACAATATGTCAATATCACAATGCCAATAGTAGGTATGCCAACAATGTATCTATATCACAATACCAACAGTGGGTATGCCAACAATATATCCGAACCAAGATAGATAACAGGATCTAATCTCTATCAACAACTCATGGCATCAAGCCAACACAATAGAACAGTCAAACACAACACAACAGGGTGGCTAGTCCCAACACACAATAGGTCAATCGATCGATATACATTATTACAACATCCTTAAATTAGCTTATTAGCTTAGAACACAAGTCTCACCCTACACTCAAAAACCTTCATCACAACTCATTTAGAATTCAGTCACAATCGTTGGTACATTTTATCCTCCCATTTATCCATTAGATTTCACTAATAATGGCATAACACAAGTAATCACCTATTATGGGAAATTTTCATCGTTAGGCACAAATAAGTTCCATCCGCTACTACAAGTCACACAAATCCACCGATGTTTAAGAACAACCACATCAAACAACCTAAGGAATCTACAGGCTACAAGCCCGAACACAATCACACATCAATACCTTCCTAGGATTCCATCCCAAATCTGTAATTCCTATACATGCATTCTCTGTTCCTTCTAATACACGAATATGGGAAACGAACCGGAGTCTAGCAGAAAGGAAAGCCATAACCTACCTGGCAGCCGAACAGGCGCCACGAATCCACACGTTGCCTTGTCTTTCGAAGCATATCCAAATAATCAAACTCTATCACATATGAATTCTATGTAAGAAACCATTAATAATGATATCCCTATTGGCTACTTACTATTCGGGTCAAATTCCAACCCTTAATTTAGGAAAAACGGGACCCAATGGCAAAATGGGAATTTTATGACCACAGTACCAAATTCAATACTGAAAGGTCAAAATCCGTTACTTTAATCATAGGAATACTCAATTAATTCTTAAAATCATCATTTATATGAAAACCCACAAATTTAGGTCGAGAAAAGGATAAAAATAGTCCCTTAACTATGATAGTAGGTTCAAAATAGTCCCTTAACTATGCACTTAACGGTTTTGATCCTTTAAGTTTGCCACAAGTTAACATAAATGGTCCCTTAATTATGAGAGTAGGTTCAAAATAGTCCCTTAATAACGGTTTTGGTCCTTAAAGTTCTCCAAAAGTTAACAGTTTTTAGTCTCGACAAAATATTCATCGAACTCGTTTGTTAGATTTGACTATGAAAAAAAGGAAAAAAAAATTAGCGAGAACTCTAGATCGGTCAAATAACTCGGGACAAAACCGAAGGACGTTAGTCGGTTATAGGAAAAAGGCGAGGAAAAAACTACGTTAGATAATGTTAGAAAATAGTGTCTCGGAACACAAAGACCGATGGACTTTGTCGATTTAAATCGAGGAAGTCCATTCGCTAAGTAAAATACACTAGATTCGTTTTTACTGAAAACTCGAGAAAAATAAATACTTCCAAAGGTAGTGATTCTTTTTTGAAAAAAAATAGTTTCCGCGCATTTTTCCTCAAAAATAACCGATGGACTTCCGTTGGTTTTCATAAAAACAATAAAATAAAAATAAATAAAAAAATAGTGTCACTCGATTTTATCTATCGGTTTCCGTCTATCGTTTGTTTGCTTGTTTTTGTAGTGACAACTTTTTTAGTTTCTGCTATTTCTAATTTATTTGTAAAGTCTAGTGTATTTTATTTAGCCGATGGATTCCCTCGGTTTTAATCGACAGAGTCCGTCGGTCTTTGTGTTTCGAGACACCACTTTCACATTATCAAGTAAAAGGCTTTCCTATAACCGACTGATGTCTGTCGATTTCGTCCCGAGGTATTTGATCGTTTCTTTAATAATGTGTACCTCTAAACCCGTTAAGTGCATACTTAAGGGACTATTTTTAACCAACCCTCATAGTTAAGGACCATTTTTGTTAACTTATGGCAAACTTAAGGACCAAAACCGTATAGTTAAGACTATTTTTAACCAACCCTCATAGTTAAGGGACTGTTTATGTTAACTTGTGGCAAACTTAAAGGACCAAAACTGTTAAGTGCATAGTTAAGGGACTATTTTGAACCTACTATCATAGTTAAGGGACTATTTTTGTCCTTTTCTCAATTTAGGTCTAAGCACCCTAACTTTGATTCAAGAATTTCAACTCTAGAATGGAAGATTATTGGTTAACAAGCCTAGATATATCATTATCTAGCATAAATAGCAACATTAACATCACTTATTCACAATCTAGGAAGCCAATTTATTTTTAGAACTCTGTCATGAAAAACCTCAATTTTGGGTTGAAGAACCCTAGGTTTTGCATAGAGATTTTTGGAAGATGAAGGTTTTACAAAGCCAAAATGATGGATTAATTAATAAAAACTATTAATCATGAGATTTAGACCTGACCCATAGGAACAATCTTGAGAAATAACCAAGAATACATTCATCCCCAAGGTTCCAAGGGAGAAGGTATCCTAAATGAGGTCCAAATCCGATATAGTCTCTGTTTTTCCTCGATTTTCGTGACAATATGACCTCAAAATTCTGATTGGATGGCACCATTTGATTCCTCATGAAATTTCCTTGAATTGTGGCTTTTGAATTGCCTCATTTGGACTTAAAATGAGGGAGATATGAGGGTTTTTATATTGGACCCGACTTCAGTTTTTAGCGGGACCGCTGCAGCGGAAACCACTACTGCTACAGCGGCCAAACCGCTGCAGCGGTCGTAAGGGCTCTGTAACGGTGCCACCCGAGTGGTGAAGGGTCCGCTATAGCGGTCACCAGACACTAGATGCCCCGATTTTTTGATTTTTCGCCCCGGAACTCCGAAAGCGCATCCGGAACCCGATTTTGACGAACCAAATATATAGATATAGGTAAAAATGGGCTACGAACTCATTCGCGCACTCAAAATTCCCAACGGAGATATTGTTGACTAAGTCAACTCCTGAGCGGCCAAAAACCAACTTTCCAACCCGATTTTCGATAATTATCCGAGTTCCGATTTCAACAAACAAAATATGCATCCACATGTAAAAACACGCTACGAACACACCCATGACCTCGTATTTCCCAACAGAGATACCGTTGACTAATTCAACTCCCAAACCTCAATAACCATTCCCAAACCAAGTCCCAAATATGCACCCGAGTGCATTGGGAGCTGAAACAGTCCCATCAATGCATCATAAATCAGTCTATGAACCTCTCGGAATCGATGGATCTCCAAATGAAATTCGTTCACCAAAAAGTCAACTCCCGGTCAAACTATTTTCGCTTAAAGTAAATTTTTCTTCTAGAAAACATTCCAAAGCCCAAAATGATGCCTAGGAAGTCATGCCAACTATCTTCTCGGGTCAAAATAGTTCTAACGAGACTTAGGAATAGGTCAACGAGGGCAAAAATGGAAGAATCATGATAACGACAAAATGGGTCGTTACAGTTATGGAAACATATATGGAATCATAACATAGGAATCATGCCTTTTGAAAGAAAGGGACTAGCCTTAACATACCTGGAAATTCACGTTTCGGCTTTACACCTAGTTCCGGTCTTGCAATCTACATATAAGACCATTCATACAATGGTTAGGCTCACTGTTATTTACTTATCCTAAGCCTTCAAATTTAATCTCCTTAAAATCTGCCCAAATTCCGGCAAAGATCTCCCCTGTTTATGTGTCTAGCCCGAAATCATAATTCAATAACCAAAAACAACAACAATAATATCAACATCAATAACATTATTTCCAACACCAATATATACCATAAAACACCCCACACGATGTTTTCCAATTCCCACAATTAACCAACTCGTTATACGATTATTTAACAACTGTATCTCCGTAAATAAACCAAAATTAACATTAATAAGAAGAGATTCATACCTTACTCCTGATAATATTGCTATATCTTCACTTTCCACCTTGATCTTGAGCCAAAACTCATCGTTATACGATTTTGTAATCGCAACTATTCACTATCCGGGCCAAAATTCAGGGATTATAGCTGATTTGGGCTTAAAATTTAATATATGGAAGTTGGTAGATGTTTCCAGATTATTAGGGAGGCTTAGAAGGTGTTTGGTTGAAGAATAAAGAGGTAATCCCCTTTCTATAACATTTTAGGCTCGGGTTGCACCAGCCTAAAAATTGCTCAGTGCTTTCGCGCCCATGGGTGGCGCGTTCGCGCTAAGTTGGCCCTTGGTCCTCTACGCGTTCGCGCCACTCCCTTGCGCGTTCGCGCAGACCATTTTCCTAGCCTGCCAGCCCAACTTGTAACGTCCATATCTCTTTATCTCGGTACCCTATGGATGAGCGATTTTTGGCGTTAGAGAATAGACTTCATGAACTTCGCTCTAGGCTTTTGCTTTGCCTTAAAACTTGTCATATTCTAAAAGATATCCTTCCCTCAAGTTGGACCAACCAACATTGTTACATCCCGTGTTTTCATGCGTTGGAAAGCGTGCGGGTTAAATGACATTAGTAACGGAAGCGAGGTTATCCCTCAAGCTTATAGGTGGTTAGGGTGATGGTACAGATGTATAGTAAGGATTAGAAGTTAAACCAATCGAAGAAAACAAGTTTCGTGAGGTTCAAAATTTATTTGAATGAAATACGGTCCAAGCTATAATATCCCGTATTTTTGGACTAGGAAACTGAACCGTCCAACATGAGCAAATTAACCCGAGCAGGAGGATTTGGTCATATTCAAGCATGGAAATCAAGAGCTCGGTGTGTAAAAGCAATGAAGCTCCAAAATTATTTCAGACTTAAAAGTGTGACGACGGTGATTGGGAATAATATTTGGTGCATGTATAAATAGGCTATGGACTAGAACTATACCACATGATTATGATAATGAGTGTATGAAGTGTGTTGAAAAATGATTGTTATTTAAGTGAATCAAGATTAAGGAATTAATTATGTGTATAATTCTTACATGGGGAAATATAATGGAAGTCTAGGAATTAATTAAGGTTGTGGAATAATTCTTTGATTGGCATGGTCAATGTGAGTGGGGGTGAGGTGGCAGCAATGGACAAGTGCCAGCAATGTATTTAATTGCATGACACATAAGGATGTTGTTGCTTGGTATAGTGATAAGTTTGTATGAGTAATTATAATGAGTTACACGTGCCTAGGGGGAGTGTTATTAAAGGTATCTACTTTTTGTTTTCTTTGTCCGTTTTGTATAAAATATGGGGCTGCTACACGTGTTCTACTTTGGGGACTTTCCCTTTAAGGTTTTAAACCAAAACCAACGTACAACAGCCTCTCAATTGAGTTCTTACAACATTCAACCAAAAAAAAAAAAAACCCACATGAGAATAACGCATATCTCCCTTTCGGAATGCCCGTGATGCTAGTTAGCTTGATTATCTCATTGTGGTTGTAAAGTAGAAGTTGTTCAAAGGGGAAGCAGGATTTGGAAGGGCCGGCTCTGGCTATCAAAGGTAATATTTCTCTTTTCCATTATGTGGCTAAGCTTATCTGAGTCATGGCTATATTTTGGATGGAAACTTATGGGGTGACAATCGGAAGTTGTTAAATTAATTGTTGTTGTTGTTTATTATCGTGTGGACTAATTTGGAGTGTATTCTTGAGTTGTTGTGGATGGAATTTTTGGAATATAGCCTGTGAATATTGACTGTAGTTGTTGTTGTTATGTTTGTTGTTATACTATGTATATACGGAAATAAAAAAGTGTATACAAGCATCGGTATAGGAATGTATATTGGGCTGTTTTGGAAGTGATTTAAGAATGGATTTGGTTCTATTTGAATATGTATTTGTTGATATTGATGTTGGTATTGGGATTGAAATTTTGGCTAAATTGGAATCATGAGGATTATTAGGTTTTAAGGAAGATGCTACCCAGATATCGTTAGATTTCTAAGTAATTAAGGATTGGTTTGAAAGAGTATCCTAATTTGATTATTGGCATATTTGGTATTATTTGTAGATTGGTGAAGCCCGAGACCTAAGTTATGGTTAACTTGAGAAGCGACAAGGTATGTTAAGGCTATTCCCTTTTCTTCTTTTGGCATGGTCTATATGGAACAAACGGACGACGAACGTATAAACTCCAAAGAAGCTCCTATTCTTAGAAGTACTAGAATGGATAATGTTCTTGATTTCCAGAAGCTATTTCATTATGTCCTGATACGTGTCTATGATTCTTGAAGTCCTATTTTGATATTATAATCCATAGTGACATTCGAGGGTGTTATGCTTCCAGGTTATTCAAAGAGTTCCATAAATAATCTTATGAGTCTCACTTGCATTCATTTACTTCTATATGTATGTTAAGGCCATCCTTTCTTTATTTTTGGCATGAATTACCTAAACTGAGCGAACAACGAACATATATGACTCCAAGGGACTCTAGTTCCCAATAGTGCTTGACATGATAGTTGTCTTTGATTCTCAAGTGTTGGTTCATTCTAATTATTCTATTGAGTCTCAGATGATGATATAGTTTGCATATGGTTGCTAATGATATTCTACTCGTGCATGCTATTAATATATCATTCACTGAGTCCCGGGTCGGGTATGTATTCGTGCACAGTTTCATTGCATTGTTCACCGAGACCCTCATTAAAGGGCCGGGTACGGTATATATATGATTATTTTACCGAGTCCCTCACTAGAGGGCTGGGTACGCCATATATATGATTACTTCACCGAGTCCCTCACTAGAGGGCCGGGTACGGGATATATTTATATTTTACCGAGTCCCTTACTAAAGGGCCGGGTATGGTATATATTTACATTTTTAGTCATTGCCTTCGGGGCTATTCATATTACAGGTGGTTTCTCATACATTCATTATGGCTTATGTCTCATTCTTTATGATTACTGTTGCCTTACATACTCGGTACATTGTTCGTACTGACGTCCCTTTGCCTGGGGGCGCTGTGTTCATGCCACAGTCCCAGATTGTTTTGCAGGTAAAAGTATTCAGCTAGGATGGTTGGCTATCAGCTGGGATTGGCAAACTCCATTTTCTTCCTGGAGCAGTGCCGAGTCATTATAGTTATCATGTGTGTGTACGGGTATGTCGGGGCCCTGTCCCGATTCATATGATTCAAGTGTTTACTCTTAGAGACTTTGCAGACACTGTCCTGTGGTTAGTATGTTAAGATGTCATGCGTTGAGTGAAGCGACCATATAGGCCGATATGTCAGTTTGACTTATTTAATTTTTGATTAATTGAGCATCGTTCGCAAATTTCTATAGTTTGACTGAAAGTACTTTATTATATGTCCAGTTTCATTATGTGAATGCCATAGGGTTCTGTCAACTCTAAGTAAGAGTTGGGTGCCCATCATGCCCTGATGAGATTGGGGTGTGACAAAGTGGTATCAGAGCAGTTCGTCCTAGGGGTTGTCTGCAAAGTCGTGTCTAGTAGAGTCTTGTTTATGGTGTGTTGCACGCCACATTTATAAATTGGAGGCTACAGGGCATTTAGGATAGTTACTTTTTTACATATCTTAGGATCGTGCGATAGAGCCAAGAGATAGGAAAGGATATCCCTTATATACTGACCTTTGATTTCAGCAGGAAAGTGGTGTCGACAAGAGGAGGTAAATAATGATACTGGGAGTTACAGAGGTAGGATATTTCATTGAGGTTGAGTTATCAGAATTTGTATATACAGAATGACGAACTGGTCATCATCAAGGTAAGTTATTGTAAGTATAGTAGGAAAATGGATTGAATGTATTTATATTGTTGATAAGCAGAGTATATGTTAGATATGGTATGAATGTTGCAGGTATTATTGAAACCTGCAGTTAAAGATTGAAAGGGAAAGTAAACAGGAAAGTATAACAGGTACAGTTTGAGTTGGACATACGAGGTAAGTTCATCATTTTCATACTGTTGTTGATATTGGGAGCCCTGTGTGGCTATGATATGATATATATGTATATATGTTGGCCCTGTGAGACATTGTTGGTATTTCCTGCGTGCAGGTTTTGGGATAGAAATACAGAGGAAACTCTGCCAAAATTTTCCTAGAAATAAAAAGAGAATGAGATATAAGTTCGTAATATGTCTTGAAAGGTCGTGTCAACGGTAAAGACAGGATTTGACTAAGTTGCGAGTACGGTTGACTTTGAGAAATAGGTTAACTGTTGAATTGATGGTAATAGTAATTATAAGGTCGATATCGATATGGTAAAAAGAAATGCAAGTGTAAGATGGAAACAATTGACACTGCAAGTGAGATCCCTTGCTGAAACAAGTTAGTAAGATCTAAAAGCCAAAGAATAAATGGATAGAAGTCAGGATGGTATTTGAGACAGTGCTGAGAATCATTTGTAAAGATCTTGAATGATATGACATTAGAAGTGAGTGCTTATAAAAAGAACGAATACGACAAGAGAATGGAAACGAGTAACTTAAAAGATATTATAAAGGATAGCAATGCTATACTGGAGTAGAGGCTAAGATGTTGGCAATAGAGTTGTTTTCTAATGATATTGTGACTTACAAGTAGCAAAGGGGAAGGGACAGAAAATATCCTATAGTAGAATATAAGACGTGATAATCAAGGGACAAATAAAGGAAAGAAAAGTGTATGACGAGATAAGTTACAATAGATAGACGAAGAGTTTTGGTATGTATGAGATACATAAAATAGAACGAACCAAAGAGAGGGAAATTTACGAATAAAATTAGATGTTCATACACGAATCACACAAGAACAGTTAGGTAACCTGTAAGTATTTACATGTCGATTGGGTACTTAAGAAGAGGAGTAAGAGGTAAGCAGGAATAACTGTGTTCGTGATATTCCGAGTCAGTTGAGGGAAAATATATGGTAAATTGAGTCGAACTATTGAGTTGGAATTATCATTAAGGACAAATAGGACAATTACTCTGAATATGATATAAGTATATGTTATATGTTTCCTATGATAGCCCTTGGGTGTGTTAGATTACTTATGAGTTCGATAGGATCATTGAATAAAAGGGATTCTACCAGAAGAATATTACGCCTTGGAACTTTCATTTTGTATCATTGTAGTTATAGCGCATTTCCAATAGTCTACCAAAGGGTTATGAAATTCTCGAGAATTATGAAGTCTTTAATGAGTCAATGAGGGACGCCTATGACAGGATATCTCGGATTGAATTTATCTAGACCCTACAGATGTGAATCAATACCATTATTAAGCAATAAAAAGGATCGACGAGTCCGAGTATCAAGGAGGGTCATATCAGGAAAGTGACTCACTTATACCTCTCGAAAGGATATTCCTGAGGAATCGAAGGAGTATTGCAACCGAGAGTCATTACTAAGGAGGAAACTCAGTTTTAACTATTCAAAGGGAATGTTATAAATAGTGCATGTCAGAAGATTAAAATGATGACTCCAACAAGAAGGTACGCTGCGGACTATATGACCTAAATAAAGAGTGCAAGTAGACCTACAAGAATCAGAAGAGAGAGCAAGAGGAACCAATATGCGATGGTAAACCTAACCAAGGGAAAGACAGCTTCTATTCTACAATATTACTGGAAAGACGACTCCAAGACAAGAAAGACTCAACCTACGCTTCAAACATAGATAGATATAGTAAGTTGCAGTCAATTACGGAGGTAGCTAAATTATGACCACTTTCTTTGGAAATTCAATATTAATAGATGTCAAGCGGAAAATGGCATTAGGCTAAGTAACGAGAGGCATAGCATGATAGATGAGTTCGAGTTACAATTGATTCATTATGAGAACACCATAACCAGTATACTTATACAAGACTAGTTTAACATTCGAGGACGAATGTTCTAAAGGGGGGAAGAATGTTACATCCCGTGTTTTCATGCGTTGGAAAGCGTGCGAGTTAAATGACATTAGTAACGGAAGCGAGGTTATCCCTCAAGCTTATAGGTGGTTAGGGTGATGGTACAGATGTATCGTAAGGATTAGAAGTTAAACCAATCGAAGAAAATAAGTTTCGTTGAGGTTCAAAATTTATTTGAATGAAATACGGTCCAAGCTATAATATCCCGTATTTTTGGACTCAGAAACTGAACCGTCCAACATGAGCAAATTAACCCGAGCCGGAGGATTTGGTCATATTCAAGCATGGAAATCAAGAGCTCGGTGTGTAAAAGCAATGAAGCTCCAAAATTATTTCAGACTTAAAAGTGTGACGACGGTCATTGGGAATAATATTTGGTGCATGTATAAATAGGCTATGGACTAGAACTATACCACATGATTATGATAATGAGTATATGAAGTGTGTTGAAAAATGATTGTTATTTAAGTGAATCGAGATTAAGGAATTAATTATGGGTATAATTTTTACGTGGGGAATTATAATGGAAGTCTAGGAACTAATTAAGGTTGTGGAATAATTCTTTGATTGGCATGGTCAATGTGAGTGGGGGTGAGGTGGCAGCAATGGACAAGTGCCAGCAATGTATTTAATTGCATGACACATAAGGATGTTGTTGCTTGGTATAGTGATAAGTTTGTATGAGTAATTATAATGAGTTACACGTGCCTAGGGGGAGTGTTATTAAAGGTATCTACTTTTTATTTTCTTTGTCCTTTTTGTATAAAATATGGGGCTGCTACACGTGTTCTACTTTGGGGACTTTCCCTTTAAGGTTTTAAACCAAAACCAACGTACAACAGCCTCTCAATTGAGTTCTTATAACATTCAACAAAAAAAAAAAAAACCGCATGAGAATAACGCATATCTCCCTTTCGGAATGCCCGTGATGCTAGTTAGCTTGATTATCTCATTGTGGTTGTAAAGTAGAAGTTGTTCAAAGGGGAAGGAGGATTTGGAAGGGCCGGCTCTGGCCATCAAAGGTAATATTTCTCTTTTCCATTATGTGGTTAAGCTTATCTGAGGCATGGCTATATTTTGGATGGAAACTTACGGGGTGACAATCCGAAGTTGTTAAATTAATTGTTGTTGTTGTTTATTATCGTGTGGACTAATTTGGAGTGTATTATTGAGTTGTTGTGGATGGAATTTTTGGAATATAGCTTGTGAATATTGACTGTTGTTGTTATTGTTATGTCTGTTGTTATACTATGTATATAGGGAAATAAAGAAGTGTATACAAGCATCGGTATAGGAATGTTATATTGGGCTATTTTGGAAGTGATTTAAGAATGGATTTTATTCTATTTGAATATGTATTTGTTGATATTGATGTTGGTATTGGGATTGATATTTTGGCTAAATTGGAATCATGAGGATTATTAGGTTTTAAGGAAGATGCTACCCAAATATCGTTAGATTTCTAAGTAATTAAGGATTGGTTTGAAAGAGTATCCTAATTTGATTATTGGCATATTTGGTATTGTTTGTAGATTGGTGAAGCTTAGACCTAAGTTATGGTTAACTTGAGAAGCGACAAGGTATGTTAAGGCTATTCCCTTTTCTTCTTTTGGCATGGTCTATATGGAACAAACGGACAACGAACGTATAAACTCCAAAGAAGCTCCTATTCTTAGAAATACTAGAATGTCTAATGTTCTTGATTTCCAGAAGCTATTTCATTATGTCCTTATATGTATCTATGATTCCTGAAGTCCTATTTTGATATTATAATCCATAGTGACATTCGAGGGTGTTATGCTTCCAGGTTATTCAAAGAGTTCCAGAAATAATCTTATGAGTCTCACTTGCATTCATTTGCTTCTATGTGTATGTTAAGGCCATCCTTTCTTTCTTTTTGGCATGAATTACCTAAACTGAGCGAACAACGAACATATATGACTCCAAGGGACTCTAGTTCCCAATAGTGCTTGACATGATAGTTGTTTTTGATTCTCAAGTGTTGGTTCATTATAATTATTCTATTGAGTCTCAGATG
Organism: Lycium ferocissimum; assembly: GCF_029784015.1. Lineage (NCBI taxonomy): Eukaryota > Viridiplantae > Streptophyta > Magnoliopsida > Solanales > Solanaceae > Lycium > Lycium ferocissimum. Next base: position 60,494,526 of record NC_081350.1, read on the forward strand.
ATGATATAGTTTGCATAAGGTTGCTCATGATATTCTACTCGTGCATGCTGTTAATGTATCATTCACCGAGTCCCGGGCCGGGTATATATTCGTGCACAGTTTCATTGCATTGTTCACCGAGACCCTCACTAGAGGGCCGGGTACAGTATATATATGATTATTTTACCGAGTCCCTCACCAGAGGGCCAGGTAAAACTATTCAGCTAGGATGGTTGGTTATCAGCTGGGATTGGAAAACTCCATTTTCTTCCTGGAGCAGTGCCGAGTCATTATAGTTATCATGTGTGTGTACGGGTATGTCGGGGCCCTGTCCCGATTCATATGATTCAAGTGTTTACTCTTAGAGACTTTGTAGACAGTGTCCTGTGGGTAGTATGTTAAGATGTCATGCGTTGAGTAAAGCGACCATGTAGGCCGATATGTCAGTTTGACTTATTCGATTTTTGATTAATTGAGTATCGTTCGCAAATTTCTATGGTTTAACGGAAAGTACTTTATTATATTTCCAGTTTCATTATGTGAATGCCAGAGGGTTCGCTCAGCTCTAAGTAAGAGTTGGGTGCCCATCTTGCCCTGATGAGATTGGGGTGTGACAAACATAGCGTCCGCAACTCACCTGCTTTCCAATTCTCCCATGGCTTACTATATTAGCTATACCCCCATAATCATAAGATAAGCACATGCGATCATGCATACCCTTGGAGGTAACTCCAAAAATCCATACTTGAAATGGCCAACACTTACGAATTTCAACGTACAGAACTACGGGGTGTAACATTATCAACAAGATTGATAGAGGAATTAGGGGAAACTAAATACAAGTTCAGAAGACGAAGATAAGAAGGACGTCAAGTTCAAGTATACAGCGGTACCCCATAGTTAATCAACAAAAAGGAAAACAAGAGTTAGTATATGGAAGACAGAGCGTTGAGCTATAAAGGTCTTGCTCGCAAAGATAACTTAGGTGGTAATAAAGACAAGAACGTATGTTTGAGGATAGGCGAAGCAAATATAGACACTATCAACAGTATGCCATAGTACGACGGATCGTACTAAGAGAGGACCCCATACTTTCAAGGGCTTATGGAAGTACATGTATAAACCGCACAACATGCCATGTGCATGATTGATCCAAGAAATTCACGAAGTACAAAAGTGACAAAAGAGGTGTTTATGCGGACAGAGAACGAAAGGTTGATTCAGGCCAGCCAAAGGTACTTGAGGCCATCCACACCAGGCAATGAAAGGAGGATCTAGATTCAAGGGATAATCTGCTGAGGAAGTATTCAGGAGAAGTGTTGGTGTATACAAGCATGCTTAAGTCCAATATAGCTTCTGCCCCATGGAATGATACCAGAATTATGGGAGAACGGGCCCGATAAGTGAGGAAACCCTTCGACTGTTAACATTCGAGGATGAATGCTCTTAAGGGGGAGAATGTTACACCCCTCCCTCTCAGAGCATGCGCACGCCATGTATTTCACCATATTAATGCAATATTAGAGATGTCCCGTGAAGTCTTGAAAGGTACAAGCCATGGAAAGTATGTAACAATGAAGCAAAGGATCAATTATGATCTCGTAAGTTGTAACCGGGAAGGACAACCTTGGAACTAGGGGACATGAACCTTATCAAGTATAATTAATGATCAATATCATGTATGGGAAGTTTTGAAAGGTTCCGGGATCAAGCGGATAGAAGAAAAGAAAGTTAATAGGACTTTGGAAGAAGTTGATGAACTTTCGGAAGCAAATTTTGGTCCAAATAGATGGAAGTGTATCTCAAAGTATATAAGGAGTTTTGGGGTAATTCAAGGGCCTAAAATGAATCGTCGAGTCTAGTTTTCAACACAACAAACCGTTGATCCATATGACATTGGAGTAGGAAGTTACGAGCATTTTAAAAAGGACTGCCAGACGTTGTGAACCTGCGCGAAAAGCCCACTTAAAAGCCCAAAACCGGCCCAAGTTAGTGGACCCGACCCAACTCCCTACATTTATAAATCATTTCACACTACGTACATTTCTAAACCTCTACCACCTACATTTCTAAATCATTTCACACCACCTAAACACCTAGGAGCAGCCCTTAACATTCTTACATCAACATTAGGCCAAAGTTAGTAAGATCCAAGCTCGGAAGATGCGTGTAGCCTCGTGGATCGAAAGTTCCGTCATCGTGTCACACTGCGTAAGACGGATACTTCAATCCCAAGTAGAATTACACGCATGCAATCCCATTTAAGGTAAAATCTCTTCCCTATTACTAAATATTTACATAAATCCATAGTAGATCTTGCTAGAATTAGCTCGTAATAGTTCGAATTGGTGGAAATGTGAAGTAAATCAAAGGAAATTGTTGTTGATGTATCTTAATGGTGATTTCGACAAGCTGGTATGAAAATTGAATTAGGAATTTGATTGTTGGTATTGGGTTTTTGTTAAATTCAAAGGTAAATTCTTGAATTTTGGCGTTTTGGCAAAATTAACAGAATTAATCCCGTGATGGAAATTTTTGGTAAAATCCCATGGAAATTGATATGGGTTAATATTGGTATTGTTGTTGTCGTTGTTGCTGATGGTTGTTGTTGTTGTTGTTGATATTACGGCTATCGGACATATTCTGGGATGTAACCAAAAACAGAGGAAGTGCTGCCGATTTTTTCGTAAATCGAACTCTTCAAGACTATAGGATTTGGATAAGTTGAATCTACAGAATCTACGAAATTGACTAAAGGAAGTATTTGTTGATATAAGTTTCGGGACGAAGGGACGAGCGGTGGAATAAGAGAGCAAGTCGGGATTAGCAAGGCAGCAGAGACAGGTATGTAAGGTTTAGCGATCCTCATTTCTTTGGCACGAGTCTTAGAGCTATTTAGCGTGCATGCTCCTCAATTCGAACCGCCCGAAGTTTTAGAAAGAAAGGATATGTTTTTACAAGAAAGCTGGATTTTCAGAAAAAGCCATGTTTTATGAGATTTACCGATTTTATGGAAAAGTATATTTTACACGAATTTCTCTAAAAGAACTTATTGATTATGACTAAAATTCAGTTAGTACGCATTCCTTGACTCTTATTAAATTCCACAAAAATGTCACATGTGTTCCCTATGCTTGGTTATTGATATTATATTTATTGTTGATTGTCCTTTTGGCCTCTTCACGCATTCCATAACATATTCGGAGGTTACGACCTTACGTCACTCCGAAAGGCCCATGCCTACTTCTTTGTACTCTGCATGCATTTATATATATATATATATATATATATGAACTATTATACTTACCGAGCTGCGTTATAGTCAGCCGGGTACGACACGTAGATGTGCAACCACTGATCAGTTGGGTATGTTTATCGTGTCCCGAAAAGGGCCAGGTACGTTGTGATGATGATGATGATATAAAGTTTCCCCGGACACGGATCTGTCCATGTAGTCAACCTGGATGCTCGTCAGCAAAGCTCCGGGAAATCAACCATAAGGAAAGGAAGTCGACCCAGTCACGTACTTTACACGCAAAAAAGAATGCAGCAAGGTAGTATCAGAACAAACACTACATAGTGGTAGGTATCATAGGCTGACAACAGTTAGCTAACATATATAAAGAAAGAGGCTGAAAGATAATCCCGCGCATAATCAAGTATTAATCAACATGGTCTAAGTATAGTATCACAGGTACCGAAAGATCAACAACCGAATCATAGCCTATGGTGAAAGTGCGACATGTTCCGGCATTTTGACCGGATTAGGTTCGTCTTTTTGGTAGCCTTGGGTTCTTTGTGTTCAAAGTGATCATGTTTCAGCTGTTGTATTTATTTTCTGATGGCAACCATTTCTATGCAATGACATGATACACACACGCTCCAGGTGGAATACCTCCACGCCTCGATAGTCATGACCTACGGGGGACTCGCGAAGTCCAAGTACCTTCTGCGGTGCACAGCCCGATCCTATATATATATATATATATATATATATATTGTGGAATGATCCAAAATAGGTTTAATACACGTTGCAGCCCGCAACCTAATCCAATCTAGACATAAAATATGTTGCGGCGCGCAACCCGATCCACTATATAATATATGTTGCGGCATGCAACCCGATCCAAACGTATGAGTATGAATGCATGAATGATATCAATGCCAATGAGAATCTATCAATATCAATGGTGCCATACATGGATACATATAACGAGAATATATCAAATATCAATGGTGCCACACATGGCCACATATCACAAGAAGGAAACTCAACATCGAGCCTAGTATCACAAACGTGGCAACAAAACCACTATCAAACAACAGTACCAACCAAAGTAATCTATCCCAACTTCATACCCGAAGGCGTGACATGCTTTTTCCAATAATGAATAACTTTACATATGCTTCTCTAACCGAAGTCGAACCATAAGGTAAGCCCTAACCTACTTGGTAGCCCCACAGGAGCCACAAACAATCACACCTTTGCTTTCCCTTTACGGAGCACCTCTAAATACTCAAAGTCTAACCATAATCAAATTCTAAGTTAGAAAATAAGAAAAACACTACCCATATTGATAGGCAATATTTTGAATCAAGAATAACTATGGAAAAAAGGGGGAAACGGGCCCACAAGGTGAAAACGGATATTTCAAAAGTGAAGTCCGTAACCAACATTCTAGAAGTTCAATTCCACTATTGAATTGCCAGATTAACTCAAGAATAGGTCTATTACATCATTCAAGTCAAAACCCTCAATTTGGGTATAAACCCTAACTTTCAAACCTTTAATCTCATCAACAAAAGTGAAAGATTCAAGCCTATTAATTACTAAGTCATCAAATTCCATACTTAGATTAGTCAAATCTACCAAAAATTCTTATTTAGGGAGACTTAATCTAAAATAATGAAATTAACTTCAAAACCCATCATTCCTCATAAGTTCTATAGAGGTTCTAGCATAGATTCAAGTTTAGAGAAAGATAAAGGATAGATTAAAGGTTTGGGAGCTTAGCCACAAGTAAAATTAGCCAAGAACTCTCCAAATCGCCTCAATGGATGCTTAGAACCAAATAATGAAATGATAGGAAATGAAGGGTTTTAACTAAGCACTAAATAAGTAACTGGTCCCGTCACTCGTTCCAGTAGATGGACTGTTCGCTACAGCGGGCCCGCCACAGCGGCCCATGATTTGTTACTGTCACAGCCCAATTCCGATAGGGCATGATGGGCACCAACTCTTACTTAGAGCTGGCGAACCTACGGCATTCACATAATGGCGGATATATAAAAAAAATTCGGAAATATAATAAGGTACTTTCTGTCAAACCATAGAAATTTGCGAACGATACTCAATTAATCAAAAACCGAGTAAGACAAGCTGACATAACGGCCTACATGGTCGCTTTACTCAATGAATGACATCTTAGCATACTAACCACAGGACACTGTCTACAAGGTCTCTAAGAGTAAACAACTGAATCATAATAGTCGGGACAGGGCCCCGACATGCCCATACACACATATGATAACGTAATGACTCGGAGGCTTGCTCCGGGGAAGAAAATGGAGTTTGCCAATCAGTGACCCTTGATAACAACCATCCTAGCTGAATACTTCTTACACTCGCAAAACAATGCGGGGTGTGTGGCATGAATACGAGCGCCCCGGGAAAACGGACGTCGAGTACGAACAATGTACCGAGTATGTAAGGAAGCGATAAACATAAAGAATGAGATATAAGCCATAATGAATGTATGAGAAACCACTTCAATATGAATAGCCCGAAGGCGAGAGAATAATCATGTAAGTAGCCCCAAAGGCAATGACTAGAAATGTAATTATATACCATACCCGGCCCTTTAGTAAGGGACTCGGTGAAATATAAATATATACCGTACCCGGGTCTCTAGTGAGGGACTCGGTGAAATAATCATATATATATACCATACCCGGCCCTCTAGTGAAGGAATAGGTGAACAATGCAACGAAACTGTGCACGAATACATACCCGGCCCGGGACTCGGTGAATGATATATTAATAGCATGCACGAGTAGAATATCATGAGCAACCATATGCAAACTAAATCATCATCTGGGACTCAATAGAATAATTAGAATGAACCGACACTTGAGAATCAAAGACAGCGCCATATCAAATCTTTGAGAGAACTAGAATTCATTGGAGTCATGTATGCTCATCGTTCGCTCGTTTATGTAATTCATCCCAAAAATAAAGAAGGGATAGCCTTAACATACCTCAATCTCCTCATGCTACAATACTTCCCAACGCAGCACACAATGGGGGTTTAATCTACATAAGCACAACAAGGCACATGGTTACTACTATTCAGAGACTTAGTCGAATCTTCACGCTAGCAACTCGTTTATATAAATTTGGGCAGTATCTCCCTATAACCTTAACTTGCTCCAAATTCATATATCAACAACAAGAACAACCCAATACTACATCTGTACCAACATTATCTTCAAGCAATCAAGGGGCGACAAGCTCTCGAGGCTATAATACAATTGTGTACTCCACATCCGACCTCCTTTGAACAACAAACAAGCTCTAAACAAGCTACCAAACCCTACCAATCTCCATACCACAAGAAAATAATAACTAATCAGCTTATACGACTACCACAACTTGAACTCACAGCTTCCGATCACCGTCCCATGAGTTTTTAACGAATACGTACCTTGCATCTGAGCTCAAACAATCTGATGTAGATGCTTTTACTAATTAGTTACTACACCAATTGATCCCTTATATAAGTCCGTTGAGCATGTAGATAAAATTACTATAGATCTAATTAATATAAGACATGTAATGAATAGACGAAGAGAAAGAGAAATTTTTGGTCCCTATATATAAGATTCACCTCAATGTAGAACCACTTGAGGGAGTTTAGAGGATTGGGACTTCAATATCCTAGATAGTGATCTGATAAGGAATATATAAGAATCCCTATAGGTGAAGTAATGTGGTAACTAGTTGCCAAAATAGAAAGTTAAAAGAGTATTGACACTATTTTAATGTAAGAGGCGGTGGGTGCATTAAATGAATCAATTGTCATTTTTGAAAGAAAACACATGTCAAGCACTAAAAAAAAAATCTTATCTTCATATATTAATTAAAATATATAATCATAAAGTTTATCCATTTATAGGATGATAAATATAAACTATTCAACAAAATTTTATAACCTGGCTACAAAAAAAGATATGTGTCAATATAATTCGTATCCAACTTATCTAGTAATGGGTAAACTATACATTGTAACAAAAAAATATTTTATTAAATTCTAGCATTTCAATTTATATCGAGAGTACAAATTTTTGTACTTTTAATTCTCAAAAAGGAAAAAGATAACTTTCTTTTCTTATGAGAAAATAATTTCTACCTTTATAATAAAGAAAATCCCATTTGTAAACTACCTGATATCATGTATATAATTTAAAGCATATCCAAAAAGTAGTAGCAATTATAACTATATAAAAATCATATTAATCAATTTTTCACAGAAGGGTTTCATTTAAAGAAAAGTACAATATCAAGGCTATATATAATAGTTTAGAAATTCGTCAAACTTATGAGATCTTACATCTATAACCTCATGTACGATTCTAATCCTCTGAATCCATATTGATCAACTCGTGACACATCTTAACGTAAATGTACGGGATGTTACAGTTACCATGAGTCCGCCACAGTAGATCCCTGCCTGCTGTGGTGACATACAACTTAACCATTACCCTCATTGTGGCGGACCAGCACCTTGCCATAGCGGGTCCGCTACAACACATCTGGTGCCGCTAAGGGGAACACCAGACACCAAAAATTTTTGGTTTTCCACAAGCCCAATCCCAAAATTCGACAATCACCTGTGATCTCACAGCTACAAATCAGACATGCAGGCATACATAAAAACATGCTACAGACTCATTCAACGTCTCAGAATTCCCAAAGGATGTCTATTTTTGGCACGACCCGACTAGGGGGCCATGACGGGTACCCGGAGCTGACTACCGAGCACTTCACATTAGGCTAATCATCATACTCAACCTGAACATATATAAACCCCAAAGATATACATAGATATACATAAGCCCTCACGGCTACAAAAATGATATACAAATATACAATGGAGGATTTATGAGACCATACTACCTACATACATGTATCTACGAGTCTCGACTGGAGTAGTAGACGTAAGGACGGGACAGGACTCCGTCATGCGCATATATGTACACAAAATAATATATCAAAATGGCACCTCTGAAGTAATGGAGTGCTCCTGTATGTCTGCTGATGAACTCCTACGAATGCGGCTACCTCCCTGTCTACCTGTGGGCATGAACACAGCGTCCAAAAGAAAAGGGCGTCAGTACAAACATTGTACTGAGTATGTAAGGCATGAACAATAATAACATATCAAAGAAATAGAGGGAATCAAGTAAGGAAAAAACCTAGGACTGAATGGCACTTAAGACTGAATAATGCATGCGAACTTACATCATAAACATCATCATATCATGTATGTATATATAAGTTGCCCGACCATATAAGTACGGTGTGATCATCATTAGCCCGCGTCCAGGCCTCCCGTGTCCGGAGTAACCATCTCATGCCGTCCACTAGTGGTGTCTGCCCGGCCAACTAGGTACGGTGTAATCATAAGCCGCCCACTATGCCCATCGTAGCGGTGTCTCCCCGGCCATATAGGAACGGTGTGACCTCATTAACATATACATATCATAATGCATGCATAAGAACTTAAGGATAGGCTGTAACTCTATCGGGGTGACGTAAGGTCGAGAACCCCCGATTCCATTATGGAGTAGTCATAATCATCCTGCCTCACCCTAAAGAAACTAGCATTATAAGGTGAGTCTAACAACAATGAATATCATCAAGGAATCATTAAATTCATAAGAATATCACAACTTAGGTTTTGGAATCTTTAGACATAGACTTATTATTATTATTATTCATCTCATGAGAAGCTCTTTATAAACATGGACTCGTAGTTCTCGGAATGTAAGAAAGCCATGGAATAATAAAGGAAGTCATGCCATAGGAATCATGCCTTAGAAAAAGAAGGGAATAGCCTTACATACCTTGGTGTCGCTCTAACTTATCAATTTAAGCGCTTTCCTCCAATGTTAGCAATTCTACCTTCAAGAGAATTCGTACTAGGATTAGATAATGGGGAACATACTTAAGCTTAAGCTAAAGCTAATGAAAATCGGGCAGCATGTCCTTTGTTTCTATAACCTTCTGCATATAATATAACAACTCCCAAACTTCAACAACACACTCACAGTATCATAATCGATAAACTTTATTAAGTTGGCCATTATTCAATTCTCACAATTTCCTCTCAAAGTCATCCATAACTAAGGTAGTCACACAACACCACATTCATTAACATATAATGATTCTCCAACATTCTTAATATTATTTATAACAAGATTAACTCATACTATCTCAACGGTTATGATTCATATCAACTATTATTCAAGAACGCCCTCACTTCCACATTTAAGCTCTATATTCTACCTTCTTTCATAATCCAAGTCTTTCAGCCCCCCCCCCCCCAATACTCCAAATAACATGAAATGATCATAAAACTTACCTTTGATTGTGTAGAAATAGGTTTTGGATAGAGATGCTCCACTTGAAGACACCCCTAGTTCCAACTTCAAAGAGATTCTTGACTCTAGCAACCCCTAAGAGCTTCCTTTCACTTGATTTCCTTGGATTAATGATATTGCTCCTTGATTTCCCTTGGATTCTTGAAAATTAAATGTGTGGAATATTTTAGAGCCTTGGAGAGAAGTGGAGAAGTGTGGAAAATGAAAATAATGAAGTGGGAACATCATTTTATACTTGAAAATAACTCAACCCGTCGGGACTTTCACGGACACTTATACGGTCCGTATTAGTGACCGTAATTCACCATTAGAGAAACAACATTTTAGTTGGGTGTTATACGTACCCTTATACGGACCGTATAAAATTATATGGACCGTATAAGTGGTCGTATAACTCCACTTTCCTGAAATGATTTTCGTCGTTTCGTTTGATCTCCAATCCTTATGGAACCTTCTTAACACTTGCTTAACACTTCATTAACAATCTAAGGAGTGCTATAACCTTTCCTCAATTCGTTAGTAAATCAACATTAGCTCGGTACTTTGGAAGCCCTTCTTAAAACACAACTTATGCTTTACATTCTTCAACGAACTTCCTTCTCTTACCTCAAACGTCCTTGGAATCTTAAGTAGAATGCTTTAGTACTACTTCTTACTTATAGAAACATCATACACTTCTGACCCTGTGTTAGTCTATCTACCATGCGACGGCATGAAATTTTTCGAGGTGTAACACTCTTCCCCGCTGTAAAAACATACGTCCTCGAATGTTAAGTTCTTGGGAATTCTACAAAAAGTTTTCCAGAGTTTCCCCTATAATATGGCGATACCATCCTGTCATAACAGCCCATAATAACATCACCTCGCAGGGCTATAACACAATAGCAAGAAACTATGGCCACACACAACCAAAAGCATTAAAAGGAAAGCATTTCATACCTCATAATACCGATGTCTCATCTTGAGTCTCTTCCGGGGGTGGAAATAAGTGTGGGTACTTAGACCTCATGTTTTCTTCTACTTCCCAAGTCATTTCTTCTTAGTTGTTATTTCTCCATAAGACCTTGACTGAAGCTACTTCTTTATTTCTGAGCTTCCGTTTTTGCCTATCTAGTATGGCAATGGGCACCTCTTCATAAGCCAACTTCTCAGTAATCTGGACATCATTTACCGGCATGATTCTAGTAGGATCTCCAACATATTTGCGGAGCATTGATACATGGAAAACTAGATGGACCGATTCGAGTTCTGGAGGCAAGTCCAAGCATAAGCTACTTGGCCCACCTTGTGTAAAATTCTATAAGGCCTAACATACTGGGGACTAAGTTTGCCCTTTTTTCCAAATCTCATCACACCCTTCATCGGCGACACTTTTAGAAATACCCAATCATCAACTTGAAATTTCAAGTCTCGCCGACGGTTGTCCGCATAAGATTTCTGGCGACTTTGGGTTATCGCTAATCGATCTCGGATAACCTTGACCTTTTCCATCGCCTGTTGAATCAACTCGGGGCCTACTAGTTGTACTTCTCCGACTTCAAACCACCCAATTGGGGATTTACACTTTCTTCCATATAAAGCTTTATACGGGGCCATTGGAATACTGGAATGATAACTGTTGTTGTATGCAAACTCAATAAGAGGTAAGTGGTCATCCCAACTACCACCGAAATCTGGCACATATGCCCATAACATATCTTCCAAGGTCTGAATAGTGCGTTCGGCTTGCCCATCAGTTTGCAGGTGAAACGCTGTGCTAAGCTTTACACGAGTACCCAAACCTTCATGGAAAGACTTCCAGAATTTGGCTATGAATTACACTCCTCTATCTATTATAATAGATAACGGGACACCATGAAGTCTCAAAATATCCTTAAGATACAACCGTGCATAATCTTCTGCCGAATATGCGGTTTTGACTGGAAGAAAATGAGCTGATTTCGTGAGTATGTCCATGATTACCCATATGGAGTTATATTTTAGCCGAGAACGAGGCAAACCTACAATGAAATCTATGTTAATCACTTCCCATTTCCAAGCTGGAATTTCCATCGCTTGCAGTAATCCTCCTGGCTTTTGATGCTCAATTTTCACTTGTTGGCAATTTGGACATTGAGTTATAAATTCTGCTATGTCTTTCTTCATTCCATCCCAGCAATACATTAATTTGAGGTCATGATACATCTTCGTTGCTCCTGGGTGAATGGAATACTGAGTGTAATGAGCTTCTTCTAGCATCTGATGACGTAATCCTGCCACATTTGAAACACATAGCCTGCCTTGGTATCTAAGAACACCATCTGTAGAAACTTCAAATGGCAACTTCTCTTTCTCAAGGAAGGTATCTCTATAGTGACTCAACTGAGGGTCTTCATATTGGCGCTCTTTCACCTCCATATCTAAAGACGACACAACTGGGTAGTGAATACCAATTCTTGCATCGCCTGAATTAATTAAACGAACTCCGAGGCTAGCTAGCTGGTGGAGTTGGAGTTCACGGATTAATTCTTTCTTCTCCGGTGGGACATCACATAAACTACCCATTGATTTGCGGTTAAGTGCATCAGCTACTACATTCGCCTCCGCAGGATGATATAAAATACTCACATCATAATCCTTTAATAGTTCTAACCACTACCTCTGCCGTAGATTTAACTCCTTCTGTTTGAAAATATATTGGAGACTCTTGTGATCTGTATAAATATCAACATGTATCCCATACAATTAGTGTCTCCACATCTTTAGCGCATGAATAACCATGGCCAATTCGAGATCATGAGTCAGATAGTTCTTTTTATGTTTCGCAGCTATCTTGAAGCATAGGCAATAACTCTATGGTGCTACATCAACACACAGCCTAACCCAACACCAGAGGCATCACAATACACCACATAACCATCTGGTCCTTCTGGGAGTATCAAATTGGGGTTGAAGTCAATAAGTCTTTCAATTCTTGGAAACTACATTCACAGGCATCAGTCCATTGAAATTTTGATGATTTCTAAGTTAGCTTCATTAATGGTGCTAAAATAGAAGACAATCCTTCCACAAATCTCCTATAGTATCCTGCTAATCCCAAGAAGCTACGGACCTCTGTCGGTGTTGTGGGCCTTGGCCAAGTATTCACAGCCTCAATCTTTTGAACATCTACTTGAATGCTATCAGCTGAGATAATATGGCCCAGAAAAGTCACAGAATTAAGCCAAAATTCACATTTCGAAAACTTTGCATACAATTCTCGAGTCCGAAGAATCCCAAGGACAATACGCTAATGGTCTGCATGCTCTGATTCTGTCTGAGAATATACTAGAATATCATCAATGAACACGATCACGAACAGATCTAAGAGAGTCCTGAAGATATTATTCATCGGGTTCATAAACACCGCCGGAGCATTAGTCAACCCAAATGATATCTCCCGAAATTCATAGTGGTCATATCTCGTTCTGAAAGCTATTTTGGGAATATCTTCTTCTCTAACCCTCATTTAGTGATATCCCGATCTTAGATCAATTTTGGAAAACCATTTGGCACCCTGTAATTGGTCAAACAAATCATCAATTCTTGGAAGTGGATATTTATTCTTTACCATCACCTTGTTCAGCTGCCTATAATCAATGCACATCCATAGGGAACCATCTTTCTTTCTCACAAATAGGATGGGTGCTCCCCACGGTGACGAACTGGGCCTAATAAACCCCTTCTCAAGCAAATCTTTCAGTTATGCCTTTAGCTCTTTCAACCCTGTAGGAGCCATTCGGTAAGGAGGAATAGAGATTAGTTTAGTATCCAGCAACAGATCAATAGCAAAATCAATTTCTCTTTCCGGAGGAAGGCCTAGAAGTTCATTGGGAAATACATCCAGAAATTCATTTACCATCGGGACGGATTTAAAAGTTTGTGGCTTTGCTTCGGTGTCATGAACTCTGACTAGGTGATAAATATAGCCTTCAGCTATCATCTTTCTTGCCTTAAGGTAGGAAATAAACCTACCTCTGGGAGACGCTGTATTACCCTTCCATTTAAGCACGGGTTCTCCTGGGAATTAGAATCGGACTACTTTCATTCTGCAATCAACATTAGCATAACAAGAGGCCAACCAATCCATACTCATAATCACATCAAAATTTATCATTTTCAGTTCAACTAAATCAACTTCAGTCTGACGATCACATACTATAATTACACAATCCTTGTATGCTTGTCTAGCTATTACTGGTTCACCAACTGGAGTAGATACCTCAAAAGGTTTAATTGGCTCATGTTTCACCCCAATACAGTCAGCAATATAAGGAGTAATATAAGACAACGTAGAACCCGGATGTATCAATGCATAGACATCATGAGAGAATATGGATAATATACCTGTAACCACATCCGGGAGGACTCAAGATCGTGACGTCCGGCCAAAGCATAAATACGGGGTTGGGTACCGTTTGAACTGGATGCTCCCCCTCTGCCCCTACCACGACCTATTGGAACCTGGGGAGTCTGCCCTATCGGGCGCACAGAAGAAGAAGAACCGGCTGTGGATCCTATGGGCTGAACCCTAACTCTACCACTCATCGATGGGCAATCTCGCATCATATGCCCAACCTGACCATAGGCATAGCAAGCATCTGAACCTCGGCGACACTGACCAGAATGTAATCTACCGCACTGGCTACATTGCGGCGCTGGTGGTCGCCACTGGCTGGGATCACCCCCAAACTGAGAACCTGAGACTCTTGAACTCTGACCCGGACCAGAATAAATAGGGCGATCAAATCTCCTGCCCGCAAACTGAGGAGGTGCACTAGTCGCGGAATGGCCTGAATATCTGGAATACTGCTGCTGACCCCCTCTATACTCAGCGCTAGCAAATCTAGCCCTCTTGCTCTGCCCTCTATCAATTTCACGCTCGCCTCGGCGAGACTGTTGTTGCTATTCTAAGTTCTGGGCATGGGCCTGAATACGGGAAATATCCATCCCCTCCTGCAATGAAGCTGTCAAGCAATCTTTGAACAAGTGTGGCCCTAAGCCACTCACAAATCTGTGTACCCTATCTCCCATCTCATCCACCATACTCGGAGCATGCCTAGCTAACGAATTAAAGTGAAGGCTATACTCTCGAGCACTCATATTCCCTTGCTTGAGATTCAAGAATTTATCAGCTCTGGCCCGACGGATCTCAGGTGGCAAATAATGACAAATAAAAGCTTTCACGAACTCTTTCCAAATCGGGGGAGGTGCACTTTCCTTCCTTGAAGATATCCAATTATTATACGAAAGAACCGCCACATCCCAGAGTCTATAAGATGCCAACCCCACAGACTCAGTATCGGAGGCATGGATGTTTCTCAACGTCCTCAGCATCTCATCAATAAAACCTTGCGGGTCTTCATCCGGCTTAGACCAAAAAAATTCTGGGGTATTCAAACTCATAAAGTCACGGGCTCTAGCACTAGTCGCCCTGTCACCTGGACCCATACTCTGCCGTTGTGCTTGAGCGGTAACTAATTGTGTCAATAGCTAAATAGCTTCGATCATTTGTTGACCTGAAGCACCCGGTAGAGGAACTGGAGGCATCAGTACTGGAGCTGAAGCCCCTTCTTGTCCTTCTAGAATAGGCGGGGCGTGAGAGGTATTGGATGGAGCCTCATTATGAGATTCACTTCTTCTATATTTGTTGGCTGCTCCCTTTCTACCTGCCTTTCTGTCGTAGCCTTGCCTTTCTGGGCGGCTGTGGCTTTTCTCTTTACCGACATCGCTGAAATCATAACACACCATTAGGGAGGAGAAAATCTTATAACTTGGCTCTATCGCACGATCTAGTAAGAAGAAGAATGGTCATTTTTCCTAGATGCTCCGCCGCCTCTTTTTTATAAGTGTGGCGTGCTTCACACCCATAAATGAGGCTCTTCTTGACACGGCTCATAGACACACCCTAGGACGGAACTGCTCTGATACCATTTTTGTCAGGACCCGACTAAGGGGCCATGATGGGTACCCGGAGCTGACTATCGAGCACCTCACATTAGGCTAATCATCATACTCAACCTAAACATATATAAACCCCAAAGTTATAAATAGATATACATAAGCCCTCACGGCTTCAAAAATGATATACAAATATACAATGGAGGATTTATGAGACCATACTACCTATACATACGTATCTACGAGCCTCTACTGGAGTACTACACGTAAGGACGGGACAAG
>NC_081350.1:60510468-60518014 GCF_029784015.1 Lycium ferocissimum
CGAAGGGGGACACCGCCAAAATTTAAAAAAAATTTTCAATCTCAATCCAAAATCTCAACTAAATCCTGAGGTTATCTACTCACAAACCATATACACATACCAATATAAAAATACGCTACGAACGCACTCATGGCCTCGGAATTCCCATTGGAGGTCTTGTTAACGAAGTCAACCCCCGATGCCTCAATTCTAACTTCCCAACCCAAGTTCCAAGATGCACCCGAGTGCATCGGGAACCGAACCACATATGCATGCAAGTTCTTAATGACCATCTGGACCTCTCCAAATCGACTAATTTTTGAAAAAGGTCCGTTTACCCAAAAGTCAACTTTGAGTCAACTCTTTTCCGCTTAAAGCCAATTTCTCTCAAAAAGTCACCACAAACAACCCCGAACACCTTCGGGAAGCATGTCGATGGTCACCTCGGCTCAAATGTGGGTAAAAAAGCTCGAGAAAAAGTCAAAAGTACCAGAAAGATTATAATGACCTTACATCAAATACCAATTAAACCATCGCTCGTCCTCGAGCGAAGAACGAAAAAGAGTCGGGAAGTACCTGAATCAGCGAACAACTGAGAGTATCAGCTCCACATATAGGGCTTCTCCTAGTAGGAAAGATTCTTTTTGAACAAAATGAATCCCAACGAATAATATAGGAACCATAAAAAAGGCACTTCACCAATATAAAAGCATGGAAGTCGGAATGAACGCCTGACCGGCCTGGTAAAAAACTAACTCATAGAACAAAAGGTCCAACAACTAGTAGTCTCAAATGGCCAATACACCTCAGGCTCACTTGCTCTCCTTCCCAAATCGCACGACAACCTTGCCGGGTGTAACCTTCAAACATGATCGTTCACCCTACCAGTCACAACTCTCTAACTTAGGTCAAGCTCCAATTCTTATAACTCTGTATTCAAATTTCCCTCACAACTGATTCTCGAATAAACGAATTGATTTTACTTGAAATCTCTGGTTGGATAAAACTGCAACTCGGAACACTATCTATAGGCCCCACAAACACTTTCCCAAACTAACACAACCTTTTGAAACATGGTCACAAACCATAGCCCATTCTGAACCGATAAAATACTCTGATTCTGTTAACTCCTTCTCCCACATCTTCTAAAGTAGTTACTCACACTGTGATTTCCTATAAACATACGAACACACATACCAAAATTCTGAAACAAGGACTTATTCTCGCCAGAAAGAATCCTTGATTCATTTTCTATCTCTACACAATTCCATCAAACTGATCTTATCGGCAGCCAACTTGGCTAGTTCCAAATCTTCTTAAGCCTTCAAATCAGAATACAGGAGATGTACCACTGAATATCTCGTCGAGTAAACAACTGATCACTATAGAGACCTCTCGCACAATAGTTCCTCCTCATATCAGTACTAGGATCATTGTATATCCTCATTCTGTCCTAAATAACCTGCGTAAAGTATCATCAAATTCACTAAACCCCCGACAGCTCGGTAGAATCGGTCTATACCTCAAATACTGGAACAACGCTTCGAATCCTTAGATATCTACCTGGAAGTGTAATCATAGACCTTTCAACTTAACTCGAACAACACTGACCCTGAACGAATGCACAACTCTCGAATATCACCAACTGTCTTTAGAACTTACTCCGAATTTCGAAACCAATCACAGTCATGCCACGCATAACAAATCATGTCTATCATTTTTGACTCCACTAGTTGAGTCCTATCCAAGTTATCAACTTAGTATCAAAGAGCTATACCTTACGATTTCAAACTTCATGTTTCTCAACTTTTACCCGATACGCAAATCTGATACAACCCCAAACTTTTTGACGTGAAACGTGAAGCCTCATATAGTAGTTATATAACCATTGAACCTCTCATAGTATCATCTCAATATGCTCGTAAATTCTCTGAAAGTATCCAATCTTATACTGCTGCTCGAAATCTCACGCAATTACCCCCAAGTCCTTAATAACCAAAGCTCTCCCAAAGCCGTTCGATCAATATTACTTGCAATCATACTGTATTACCACGAGTAAGGTCCCTCCCGAAAATACAACTCTAGCCTCACATGATAGGAATTCCACAATCCGTTCTCTTAAATCACGCTGACTCATTTGTTGTAGAAGGTCACGAAACTTATCCGTCGGTGTACCATCAAGCCACTTTTTATAAACCTCAACAAGTCAGTTCACCAAAATTTGCTTCTCACTAGTCGCGGATCACGAACCTCATGGAACTCTGTCATATCACCTAGTCCATTCATGTAGATTTCCTTCTTAAGTTCCTGGAACAAACACATCTCAACTGGAATATGCAAGAAGACGAAACCACAATCCCTACTGACCAAAGAAATCCCCAAGATGTACCCTTTTTCTTATCGATTCACAATCAACTATACCTTTTCTCAACATGACAATTCCCAGATTTTCTAATCACTTATCGATTAACAATGCCGTAATCAATTGTCACGACCTAAACCCGCAGGCCGTGACTTGTGCCCGAGCTGGACACCCATATACATACCTGTTAGATATAATAGATTGAAACTAAGGACAATGTGGAAACTTGCGAAAACAAGACGTTATCTCAGAACGTCACACATATATATATATATCAAGGTAACCTGTCTCCTGAGGATTCACAACCAACCAAAAGATAACATAATACACAAGCCGACAAGGGAACGCCCACAACGTACGTAAACATCCCAAATATATACGCAAGCAGCAAGGGCCGCCACTACATATAACATCCCAAAATATATATACGAAACGACAAAAAAGAACCACTACGCACCGAACATCGAAATAAGTCATATTCGAATACGCCCGAACAACATCTATATACAACCCACACATATGTCCTACGTACCTCTAAGAGTATCAATAGTGAAATATGACGATTGTGGCCCCGCCGTACCCCTGGATAAACATAAATATACATAAAGATTTGTACACAAAAGTCTAAGCTCGAACAACGGAGCGCTCCAAGACAGTGAGAGTAGAAGTCCTAAGGCGGGAGGATCGCCAACCGAGTATCCGAGCCACTGCGGGCATGAAACGCAGCCCCCCAAAGAAAGGGGGTTAGTACGGGATATGTATTGAGTACATAAAGCATGAAATATAATAAGGACGATCATAACTGAAGTAGAGATTACAGGAGACAAGTATGACAATCAAGAAATCACTGTACCTGTGCCTTATGAAATGAAAATCATGCATAGCTATATCATATACCATATCCGGCCCATTATGGACTCGGTGAATAAGTCGTATACATGTATACCATGCCGGCCCATCATGGGACTCGGTGCCATCATCACATCATCATATCATCATATCATCATCGTATATATATACCGTACCCCGACATCCGAAGTGAGTGATTCGGTGAACAATGCGGTGACGTATGAATACATACCGGTCAACGGTCGGTGAAAGATATAATGACAACATACACGAGCAGAGTAGTGAGCAACCATATGCAAACTAAATCATCATTTGAGGCTCAATGGAATATGTAGAATGAACTAACACTCGGGTATCAAAGACGACAGTCATGTCAAGTGTTCTTTGAATGTCACGATAGATTATATCAGAACCTTCGGAATCGTAGAAACGTATCAAGATAACATGGAAATAGCTTATGGAAGTCGAGGACATTAGCCATCCTAGTGTCTATAAGAATAGCGACTAACATTCGTCGTTGTTCGTTTCATGTAAATCATGCCAAAAGAAAGAAAGGATAGCTTTACATACCTTTAACGCTTATCCGTGATACAATATGTATACGTGCCAAGTGTCTCGGCCTATATTAAGACGTTAAGAACTATGGTTAAGCTACGGGAAGGTTCAAAAACGTATTTCAACGTTAGTAGCTTATTCTAGAAAATTGGGCGACATTTCTTCTATATTGTTCATTTCCCTTTCATTCAAGCCAACTATAAAACGACCAAGTTAACATCAACAACCACACGACCAAGTTAACATCAACAACCACATAACCAAGTTAACATCAACAACCACATGACCAAGTTACTATATCTTGACTAGCCAAAACGAGACTGAAGAATACCCCGAGACAGCCCGCACCATTCCAAGTCAGCCCACACATTACAACATTCGATAATGATCAACATAACGACTACGTCATATTCAAATTACTTCTAATAATCTATAGCCACAGATTTCATCGAAATGACCTTATAATAGCCCAACAATTTCAAATAAACATGCGTAATCTTACTACACAGTCCTCCGATTCAACAAAACGACAACACGACGAAACCAGATCCTTCTCGAATACACATGCACTATAACCTAACTTCCTCCCCTTGTATCCGACGGCCCAATCGTATAGTCATGACAACTTCTATTAACGACAACATTAATCGAAATTAATCCACCATTTTAGATTAGAACAGCCCCCAACACGGCCCAAACGGAAATTTAACATTAACATATACAATCCCTTCTACTCTTTGTGCACATAATCCATAACAATAATAACAACAACAACAATCAAGCCAATCTAATTTAAACAACTCCAATTCTGTCCATTTCAACACCAACACTAATCATGCAATTTTCTTACTTCCAATTCCATTTAATACAAATTAATCTCTTCATTACAACATCATTAACTCCAATTTCATGATAAAAAAAGAAGCAATCTTACCTTAATTCAATTAGGACAGACCTACAATAACTTGCACCATTTTGCACCACTTCATCATCTTCAACTTAAATCCTAACCTTGCTGCCTCCTTGAACGTGTAGAACACTTTTTAGGAATCAAAATCTTGTTCCTTTTAATTTCTTGGGCTGGCCGTGAGCTTTGGCAGCTATGGCTACCTCCTTGAATCACTAGAACACCATAGGGATTTAGTTTTTGCTATGAAAATCATGAACTTGCTCGAAGCGCCCATGGCAAGTGAGCTACGGCTAAGCTCTCTCCTAATTCACTTTGTGAAGGTGGAGAGCTTCTCTCTCATAATTCAACTTATGGAATGAAAATATGATTTATGAGTTAAGCTTAGTCATCAACTTAACTAATATATGCTGCCCATATTGATGACACATGTCCAGCCACAATGACATGTGTCCCATTATATGGACCAATCGATTTGTTACGTTGTAGCGGGGCCCACTTAGTGCATTATTTAATATTAATTAATCACTAACTCATTAATAATCTAATCATAGTTAATTAATCCCTAATCTCCACTAATATTTCTATGCTATTTGAAATTTATAAGCAAATCGTGCACTAATTAAAATCGGGGATTAAAAGTCCTTGTTTCATATCCCAAAAATAATTTTGTCCTTGGACTTATGTCGATTAACTTACGAATAGTCTGACCTACGAAAATACGGGATATAACATCAATCTTTGAATCCACTCTATCGAATACCACATAATCATAAATCTTGCAAACTAGCCGAATTAATCCTGGAGATAGGATCGTACCACACACTCTGCATGTTAGAGTTTCCTTAACGCTTACAACTCAAACTTGAACACTCTCTAAATCCAGCATATCACACAAACAATCTCACTAATATACTCATGTATCCCACTGAATATTCCGTGCCCAGATTGCCTTACTTAATTCTCGAAATGTATATGGAACTTAACTCAGTTAACCCATCATCGTCTAATCTATCATTTCAAGTACCCATGTTTACTAATCCCTTACTCAAATCTTTAACGTTACTAGTCCTTGAAGAATCGCCTCAATTATCAAATCCTAAACCTCTAACCACTTGCACAACTATCCCTTTGTATTCAATCATCCCAGTAAGGAGTGATAACGCGGCTAGTAGGGGGATCCCCATCAATTTTATACAATGAATACAAGGTTCTGACCTTAGTCCATCAACGGCCTACATTAGTCTATGACGTAACCGAACACATGACCACGTCACGCAACTGCGCTCGCTCTGCCCTTTTATCCTGACCAAGCTCCCACGTCACAACCTATTTGCTTCAACGATTTCCTTTACGCATAACCACCGTAGACACCCGTAACCCCTCGGTCACCCCTCATTGTACTTATGAAAAATGTTTCCCCAATCCCAATATGGCTCAAGTACCCTTTTAACACCCCAAGTTTTTGAACCAATTCCCAAACCGAAAAAGAGGCCTCTTGAATCCTTCACCCCTATTTCATTTCAAATCTCTTATCCTCCGACCAATAAACACTCAAACCCACTCTCCTCAAAATTAATTAACCTCTAAAAAAACAAACCCCCAAAAAAAATTATTTCTCCTAAATCTAGAAAAACAACCGGAACCCTCAAGTCATTAACGCATCACACACGACAATAAGTCATTTCTATTAGTCGCTTATAACCCCTAAAGTCTAAAACCCCAATCAATTTTATTGATCAAACGATGTCCCCATAACATTCCTTAAAAACCGAGTAGCCCTTTAACATCAAAAAAATTTATATAAAATTAAACAGCACCCGAACCTTAATGACAACCATGTGAAAAATTTTTTTCCCTTCCCAATGACTTCCTCTATCCAAGATATTATATGAAGTCTCCTTCCAAGGTTTCCCAATAGTTTTTCTTCTGTCCTTATTTTCAATTTTTCTTTATTCCCCGCGATCACAATACGTTGCCCCATTTGATGGTCATCACCGAATTACACTTGTTCTCACATCAAGTCTATTTACCATTGGGGAAAATTCGACCCGCCATCCTTCACCCACCCCCGCCCACTAAAACCTTGTCGAAGCTGTCAACCCATCCACCCAGAAATCCCGCGGAAAAGGAGATCATGAACCCTCCCCAAATATCTTTCCCCTTTTCATGAACCCCAAAAAGACGAGTCTAATCGCAAATCCACATAAAAGAGTCTAATCGTGACTCCCAAAACGAATCCTCAAGCCATAACTAGGGCCCCGGGGCCAGTCCCAATTTGAATAAAAACCCTACCATGCCACGACACGTCATAGATCAACCATTCGCGTACAAATTTAAGAATAGATTTCCATCTTTCGAGGATGATTGAGAGAAGAAGGTCCACATACTAATTGGAATCGACTAGATATCAATTTGAATAAAGTCGCACGAGAAAATAACGAAGTTTCCTAAATATCTTATAGCCTATCATAAATAAGTATGGAGCTCATAGTACCGATCCACGAGACTCTACTTGACACACTCTTGTATTATAGATCGGGAACCCAGGGGCCCAATACCAATTTTCACACCCAATTTAGCTAAGTCCCTGGCCCTACCTTTTCCCTTTCGGGGAACTAGAAATAGGGCGTGACTAGGCCCCACCGGGCACTCGTATACACACCTTAACTATAATCAATCCACAACAGCATAATAAGGAGCCTTATTAAAAGGCAAGAGCGTCTCAAACGCGCATATATATTCTCAACCTTTTTCTACCAAAATACAATAAATCGCCCCAAGGGGCAAAATTTATAAATGGGGGAAAGCCCCCCCTACACGAGCCCAAAAAGGCTACCATAACACACGGTTCCCAAAAAATATATATATATATATATATATTTAAATATTTT
>NC_081350.1:60518114-60549935 GCF_029784015.1 Lycium ferocissimum
TAGAGGAAACGATTTTTTAGAAATTTTTTCCTCAGCCCCTTTTAAAATTGCGTTTTGGATTCGTTAACCTTTGGGATCGTGCTAAAATTTAAACGGGGGTTCTCAACATCGGTTTTGATTTCTTTGAGAATCGGTTTTTGTGGTCTGTAGCTCTAGTTTTCGGGAGCACGAACAGTAGCTCATTTCGGGGTGATTTCTTTCTTCGCTAGTTTTGGTGCTATCTTTTATGTATTGATGCTCCGTGCTTGGATTTGTTGTTGTAGCCATTTGGAGACACAGAACTCTTGTTGTTTATAGAGGGAGCTTTGTGGGGTCGGAGGTCCCGTGGATATTTCCTCTTCACCTGAAGGGGTTTTACCACGTAAATTTTGTATTTCTTCCATTCGATTTATTTTTTGTTTTCGTTTTCATATTTTAGCTTGTTGCATAGTCGCGCCCGGATTTCCATTTGCGCTAGTGTTTATCGTCTCTCGATTCAAATAGTGTGAGAACTTTCGACTTGTGTATTTCTTCCGTCGTTACCCCGTCGTGCAATTTGGTTATTGCTTGTTTCTTCTCAACAAGTAATACTTATTATTTGTCCTAATTTAAATTGAAACAAAATGACAGTTACTAAATTATTAGCTTCAACCTCAATGTTCCAACTAATCATGAATCTCAACTAACAAATTTAGCATATAACTGTGGTAAATTCAAACAAAACAAAGTAACAGAAAAAGAAACATGTAGACATTTGATAAAATAATTATTCAAAAATGGAAAAAGCTTGGACCTTTAACATAAAAATTCCTTTCCGCATATTGATGAAGAGCTTTTAAACAAACTTGCACGACACTTTGGTTGTTCCTCAAGAAATAGTAAAACCCAGCAACAACACCTAGACCGGAACACCGAAACCTCGTCGGACCTTATGAACTCGAAGTTACATCGAAGGAGATATGTTTCATTGGTGGCGGACTGGTTTAATGGTGGTGACAGGGTGGTTCGGTGATTAACTGGCTGGTTTTTGGGTGAGTCTTACAGCTTGGGAAAAATGGAGAAGAAGAAGTCCATTAGGATTTGTTTTTTGGTGCGGCTGGGGTTCTTGTGTAAGTACAGTGCGACCTAGGATTTTAAGAATTTACACGTACACTATTATCTTAACATAAACACCAACAAAAAATTTAACGATTTATTAAGGATAACATTGTGTCGGATCGGTTACTAATAGTGTGGTGGCGAAAATACAAGTATATAGGTCAAATATGTGTAAAATAAATAAAATTTAACACGAAAACAAATATGAAAGAGATAGGCTCACGCTAAAGCTCGCAACATGTGATGATAGTGCGGGTTCAAATCGGCCACCATTTAACGCTTTATTGTTTTTCTAAAATAAAAATAAAAAAATAATTAAAGTGATATTCGGGTTCGATCGGGTTGACATTTAAAGATATTGTAATCACATTAGGCAGAATGCTTAACAAACATGTAATATTCACTATTTAGATTTAATCTTGAATTTAAACCTTTTTGTCAACCCGATGAGACGCATATGTCAACCCGATTGAATTTAAAGACACTTTTGTTTGTTAGAAACAAGACAATTAAATATATATTAGTTTTTCAAGGTACATATATATATATATATATATAATTTTTTCCGAAGGGTGAGAGTGCACGTGCACTCCCAGTACCATTACATTTAGGTTCGCGTCTGACTAGGTATTGTATATGTAGGTGTGATGTGTCTAGCTTGGAGAAAACGAAAACAGAGAGTGAAAAATGGAGCGTGTGCTGGTGTATATATGGAATGTGCAGGTGTAGTGTGTAGTTTTGTGGAAGAGTGGAGTGGTGAGCAAGAATTATTCTAGGTGAGGTGTCAAAATGGGAGTGGTATCATGTGTGAGTTGGTTAGGGAAAAAGACAAAAAAAAGTAATGAAGATATTTCTTGAATTATCTAAAAGAAAACTTAAACTAAAATAAATCTACTAGCTAATTTAATGAAATAAAATGTCACCCAAAATATTGAAACGAAATCAAAATGACAAGAAAACAATTCTCCCAACTAAATAACACTATTACAGTAGCTTAAAACTATTTTATAAAACTCAAAAGTTGTGAAAACTTTACAAACATATTTTTTTGGGAAATTTTCTTTCTTTTGTTGCAAATTAAAACACAACTTATATTCTAAAAATGAGACTCTTTTTTGAGGTTCTCAAATTCTCTTATAAAAACCTACTAAAAAAGAAATAAAAATTAAAAATATCTAAGATTAGACTAAAAAGGAAAATTAGTCAATAAGATTTGAAAATGTACCTGAGGGTAAAAATCACGCCAAGGAAATACTAACAACTTCATTGAGTTACTAGCCATCACACAGAAGAAAACATTTTTCATCACACAAATAATTACTCCCTCCGGTTCAAAATAAGTGTCCACTTAGCAATTTTCATATCCATTAAGAAAATATTAACTCATATAAGAAAACACTAACTCCTAGAAGAAAAATTATTTTGAGAGAGAGAGATGTGCCCAAAGCTCCAAGATATTAATAATACGTCAGTGACTGCAATACTTGGACATATCCCTGAGATCTTGGAGGAAATTAATGTAACGTGAGAAACTTGACAGTACGTCGGTAACTTTGGTTCCAAAACTGTAACGCTGTCTCATGTATCCATCTTATATAGACGAATTCAAAATTTAAATTGATCGACCTCCTATTATTTTATTCTGTTGCACTTCTGAAACCATGGGTTAAAGTTTTAAAACATGTACACAATCATATCACTGAAAAAAATAACAAAAAGGTTTAAAATGTCCCAAAACATATTGACAATAATTTAAACTCTCATTCCACCTAGTGGATCCTAATTGCCTTTTATTAATTTGCAGGTTAAAAATGTCATCCTTCCATTTGTTGAACCTCAGTTGCCCTTAATGTTAATTTTCGGGTTAAAAATGTCCTCCTTCCACTTATTGACCCCACTTGCCTTACGTTAAATAATTTCCAGGTTAAAAACTATTTCTCTTTAAACCAATTAAATGACTATCTAATAGATTCAAAATGATAAGAGGTCGATCAATGAAACTTTGAATTCGCCAATTAATGATAAGTGGTTAGGGGGAAAATACCTATAATTATATGGGTTTAAAGGTAATCTCTCTTGATAGTCATTAATTGAAAAATAGTAAAAAAAAAAAAAATGGTACCAACATGCAATTACAAGTTAAAATTCAATGATAACCTAAAAAAGTCTTTGGTATATATATATATATATATATATATATATATATAAATGTATAACTTAAATCCTTTAAGAATTTAGTAGCTGATGCATTAGGAAATGCCAAGTAAAAATATTTTGAAGTGTAAAACAACAGACGGATCAAACAAAAAGTGAAACAAGAACGAAAAATCTCAAAAATAATTAGTAGTAGTATAATGTATGCATGTGTGTACCAGGCCAATAGGAAGGGATAGTCGACACCAATTTTGGGACTTATAACAACTAGTAGTTGTTGTTGCACAACAAAATCTGACCATACAAGTTCAGACAAACTCTTCTCAAAACAAATATATAAGTGACTTATAACAATGACTAGAAAATGAAATAAGTATTACATGTTGTCATCTAAGCACATCAAACTAGATTTGTTCTGAATCTGATTCCTTTTATACAAGTGTTACAGACAAATTGGGTGATATCTTTAATGGGCTTGTTAATCCCTTCTAAAACAAAATAGTATGTTATATAATTTTAACCTCATGGAGTAAGAAAAAGCATTTCAAAAAAATATCTACTTAGTACTACAAAAGTTAATGCACTAGTTTCCATGAAAATGAAATTATTTCCAAAACCTAACGAAAAATCAAATCCACATTGTAATTCTCGTCGCTGACGTTGACGTACTACTAAGATCTCTTCATTTCCTGAAGAAAATTGAATCCTTGTTGGGTGACTTTGTAGATATATTGTGATCTCCCTCTATTGAGAAGCCCAAATTTCTTGTTGGTGACACAATATCACTTACTACGCTAGTTATTTATTTTTAATTAAACTTGTGCTGTAGTACTAATAATATTGTCCATCCAATCTTATATTCGCAAAATTGATTAACCCCCACCCACAAAATGCCCAAATATTAATGGGGATGGCACATAGGAAGAATATCGTAAAAACTTACTTTAAGATTTGTTTGTGCAAAAACATTTATCCTTGTTTTAATTAATATATATTCTCTAGGAATATTAGCTTGTCAACTATAGTCAAAAGCCGATCTAAAATTTAAAGTTAATGAGTACTTCGTCTTTAGGTTATGTCACTAAACCAATTACACTTTGAAATTATGAGTCCAAAATTTAATAATTTTAGAATTTTAATGATCTTTCACTAATATATCTATACAATGTGTTGAACATACTGAATTCAGTTGAACTTGTTAACTCTATATTGCATCCACCACTGACCGTAGTAAGTTAATATATTGTTTGATGCAAATACCGAAATAGAATAAATTACTACCACTGCAATACATTTAAGGATTGGGTGATATCTTTAATATGGCTTAGGCAATCCCTACCACTTAATCGAACTAGCTTTTGAGGTTAAGTTAATCTCATCCATTTCTTTACGGATTACATTGGGTATGTTGTTGATGTTGTTGTTGTTTGTTTGTTTTAATTAACCGGCAATAGTATGTTATAAACGTATTGTTGTAGATAATTTTAACCTTATGGAGTAAGAAAAAGCATAACAAAATATCTTTTTCTTAAAACAATCTTAAATTAGTAAGCTTTTACAAAAGTTAATACAAATAGTTTCCAAAATAATAGTGGCTCAAAAATTAACCTAAAAAGTCCGAAAGCTTATTTCCAAAACCTAACGAAAAATCAAATCCACATTGTAATTCTCGTCGCTGACGTTGACGTACTACTAATACTATGATCTCTTCATTTCCTGATAAGGCCAAATTAATTCCTTGTTGGGTGACTTTTTACTATGTAGTATGTACTAATATAGTGATTGATGTCCCTATTCCATGGAAATCGAGAAGCCCAAATTTCTTGTTGGTGACACACCATCACTGTACTACTTTCAGATCTAGTACTATCAAATATAAATTCTAGTAGTTGTAGACTTGTGGTGTGGTACTCAGAATATTGTCCATCCAATCTTATATTCGCAGAATATTGTCCATCCAATCTTATATTCGCAAAATTGATTAACCCCCACCCACAAAATGCCCAAATATTAATGGGGATGGCACATAGGAAGAATATCGTAAAAACTTACTTACCCTCAATGAATATATGATATGTGTTTGTGCAAAAACATTTATCAATTAATTATGATTAATTAATATATATTCTCTCGACATTAAGCTGTTCAACTATAGTCAAAAGCCGATCTAAAATTTAAAGTTAATGAGTACTTCATCTTTAGGTGATGTCACTAAACCATTTACACTTTGAAATTATGAGTTCAAAATTTAATAATTTTTAGAATTTTAATGATCTTTCAATAATATATCTATACAATGTGTTGCAAATACTGAATTCAGTTGAACTTGTTAACTCTATATATATTGCATCCACCATGACCGTAGTAAGTCAATATTGTTTGATGCAAGTACCGAAATAGAATAAATTATTACCACGACAATACTATAATGGACACAAAACAAGTCACTCGCAATACTTCGGAGGTCCATAACGGTCAACCCTATGAACTAGTGTCTCTGGTTTAAGTTTAATATTCAAAAACTGATGACATTATATGATCCTCTCCTTTAAAAGTTTAAATTATTAAAAAGAATATATTCTTTTATTTATTTAAGGTAGAATACCTTGACTATCCTTAAATTTGTCAGTATATTTTATTTAGATACTTGAAGTACGATATGTTTCAATTGAACACTTGAACACATGATAAAGTATTCTTATTAGGTATTTTCAGCTCAAATTCTGGAAAAAAATTTGTGCGTGTTTACATGTATTCATTGCATAGATAAGTTAACCATATAAAATATGTAACCTCCTCTATACATGTCAGCTTCACTTGGAACAGGCCTATGGTTTTATGACTTATTGAGCTAATTTTTATAATTAAAGGAGGCGACATATCTTAAGTCTCGCTTATCCACTCATAGTAGTAGTTGTAGTAATACTCATGGAGTTTCTTGTTCTTCGATTTTTTTTCTTTTTAATTTTTTTTTTATTACATAGAGGGTAGGGGAAGTGGAAATGGGGAAGGGGATTACAACGTGGGGATTCGAACCCTCACCAACAAGGTGAAAATTCAGGTAGCCAACCAACTGAGCTACTAGATCCCTACAGTTTCTTGTCCTTCGATGTTTGTTATTCTCCGTTGTTTCTTGTACTTCTTGTAGTTACTGTAACTTTTTTCAAATGCTTTGACATGGCTTCTTCACTTCCATTATTTCTTTTTCTGACCTATTTTGAGTTGTTGTTCTTGAGCGGAGGATCTAGGAGAAGCAACCTATCTACCTCTCAAGGTAGGGGTAAGGTCTGTGTAACTCTACCCTCCCCAGACCCCACTTGTGGGACTCCTAGGTATGTTGTCGTTGTTGTTGTTGTTGTTGTTGTTGTCGTCGTCGTTGAGGTGAATTATTTTAAGTGATTAGGATATCTACGTAATATACGCTCGAGAACATGTGCATATGTGTTTCCAAAATTTGAGCCCGAAGTTCTTGATAAGGTAATTTTTCACGTATTCGGGTGCTAAATTGAAACAGACAGTAATTCAAGTATCTAAATGAAATATATTGTCAAGTCCAAAGGGTTGTCGATGTATTACACCTTTACTTAATGATGTCGTTACACTAATAAAATACCGGGAAAGAGAGGGGGAGGGGGGAAATCAAGGGTGTATCTATGTGGAGGGCACGGAACTTATGCTCTTCTCCTTAAATCATGTATAATGATGTTATATTTCTTTAAAGTACTTGAATATACATGTATGCACTCAAGCTTAAGTGTCATATGGCACAATGATCATTGGTGCACCTCTATTAAGTGAGGTGAAGGTTCAAATCTTATGGCTATTTTGACTTTTTTTCTTCTAGAATTGGAACTACCCATTGGGAATGGACATATTTTCGATGTCCCTTATTGCTTGTTACAAACATGGTCATATCTTTTACAAAATTATTATCTCTGAATGTAGGTCACTATCAAAAGTAAAGCAAAATTATAGGGAACAGAACAAGGTAGCGTATCTTTTCACTGAGAAAGGAGTTAAGAAAACAATTTTTCATAACATTAGAATTTTAATAGTTCCTCCAGTGTTTGCAAATAAAATGGTATGTACATTTTAGGAACTACTTCAAAATGAATCTTACCTGTCACGGGCTCAACTTTTTCGGGCGTCAGCGGCACACAAACGCCCGTGAGGCGCTCATAGTCCATCATGACTACAAGCCAGCCTATCTTATTTCCCAGGTTTCTAGGCACGATCCAATGCCATGCGAAGCTCGGCCGCGAGGCTCGCTTCAGTTGTGCCGCCCGATTAATGTCGACTGACATACTAGCATACTCTTGTGGCGCATTCCCATCTGCTGGATCTCGTCCATGCGCACATCTAGGTTTGGCTACGGACATACTAGTCCCTCACCTGGACCTGAGCATAGCTATCGCGTGCACAGTCCTATCCTTGAGCTTGACACTCACTTCGTTCACGCGCGCGCCCTCGCTCGGCCTTCGCTCTGTAGGCAAAATCCAATCTCGGGCTCAGTCAAAAGTGCGTCTTTCATACCATCCTTTCGGTTGTCTTACGACCTAGCCAAATATAGCCCACGCGACAATACGTATTCTTCTACATGCTGCGGGCCGTCGCCCCACGACTACACTTCTAGGCTAACGAACCCTTGCTCGCATGGCTGAACCCTAGCCGAGCTCACAAGTTAGCTCACGAGGCTCTTGAAAGAGTCCCTCGATCACTCATTCGGCACGGAGGTCTCATTCCATCACAAGATCAGCTCGCGGGGCATAATCGTCCCATAAATCAAGCCTCCGACTACCTTGGGGCGCCCAACGCTGGCCCGAGGCCACACGCCATCCACAGCTCCCAAACTCATACGGAGTACCTTTCACACTTATTCGAGGTGCCAAGGCAAGCCCTCGAGGTTGTCCCCGAAGGCGCACACTCGTGCGGCCCAATGTCAACACACCGAGAGATGGGTAGGGCCGTCACCATGTATACCCCCCTTATATATGCTCTAAAGAAAAATACCCAACTGACCCCAGTAGACATGTTTTTGCCAGAGAATCGCAATGGGTGTTTCTCACTCATCCGAACTCCAAATGAGGTGCCTCTTGTTCTCAATTACTCCTCTTGACTTCCTTCACACCTCCATGAAGTTTCATCCCATTCCCATAATCATGGAACGAGTTATAGCCTTCGGAAGCTTCAGCTAATTACGACAATGCCACTGCTTCCTTGGCTAAGTCAAGCCCTTGGGTAAACCAACGCCAAATGACCCCAAACTTGGTGAGCATATACAAGGCCCTTCTAGGAACAAGGCTTTAACCTGAAATCCCTAGATTCCAATTTTAGCTCCAGAACGCACGACGCTGACATTCGTTGCCGTACGTGGCCGAGCCCAGGGGTAGTCCTTGGGCTTCTCCCAAGTCCTTGTCAAACATCTTTGGCACTCATGGCCTATGTCATGCAACATCTCTAGGTGGTTGTTGCCTCTTGCCATGCCCCTTTGCCCAATTGCCTACTTTAGTCCAGTGTCAGCACAGCCGCCTCGTGCTGACACTCATGCAGCCCATCAGGGATGCACTTGGCCATGCCCCAAACTCTGGGGCGCAACAGTACCAATCTGTTAAATATTAAAGTGGAGGGAAAACCCTTCCAAAATGTTCACTCTTCTCAGCTATGGGGAAAGTAACAACTTACAAATCTTACATTACACCAAATAGGACATATGGTCCCTTTATTTCATGGTTCAAAGTCCAACACAGATGATTCTTTTACAGGGAAAAATTCAAATGTTAAATGCCTGCACTATTATCCATAAGCTCTTAGACAGAGGGAGAGAGACAGGTCAACAAGAAAATGGCTTTGAAAGAGCAAATGAATAAGAAAGACTTTTCGAACTTGGTTCCCCAAGAACACATATTTTATAGTGAGTTCCCTGCCTTCAACGTTCAAATAACCCTCTTGTCCTATTATAATTATACACACAGGTACTTGCACTTTCATTAATTCAAACTTCAAAAATTCAATTTCAAATCTTAAATCTGTCCTAAACTTGCTTTAAGTATTGCCACTGCAACATTCCACAGCCTGCTTTATCCTGTTTCAGAAAAGAAGGCTTTTATATAGCATTGCCTTCATTCACAGACTAACTTTCAATTATCAAAAGCCTTTTTTGTTGATTCTTTTTTCTTTTCAGATAGGTGTTTCTTTATTGCTATAGTATTAACAAAAGGAATAAAAAGAAGAAAAAGTTGCATCTTAGGAGAAGAATTTGGAGTTTCGCTGAACATCTATAGTAAACAAACATCCCAGGTAAGTTCACTTATATATATATATTTTCTTTTTCTTGATTTGTCATTTTCTGCTGCTATGCCTTCCTGTAAAACTAAATAAAGGAAGGTTGAATTTAGTGTCAGAATAGCCAAAATTCCAGATACCTACTCACAAAGTCTTGCACCTTATTCATCATAGTGAATGTAATTGTGCTAATCATCGAAGATCACTAAGGGTGTGTTCGGTACGGAAGAAAATGTTTTCTTAAAAATAAGTGAATTTCTTACTTATTTTCTAGTGTTTGGTAAGTAAATAAAAAGTATTGTCCAGTGAGTGTGTGTGTGTGTGTGTGTGTATATATATATATATATATATATATATATATATATATATATATATATATATATATATATATATGGGACGGGGGTGGAAGAAGGAGGGATGGTCAAGGGGTGGGGGTGGGGGTGAGGAGGAGACACTAGCTTCAAATGGCACTTATGGAACTTGTTTTCCCTAGTGGGACTAGGAAAATCATTTTCCTCTTTTTAAAGAAACTTGTTTTCCTAAAAAACAACCCAACAGAGAAAAATTGGACAACATTTTTCAAGAACATTTTCCTCCATCCGAATACACTCTAAAGAGAAAATATGGCTGTGAACTAGTAATAGATTCAAGATTCTCTCCTAATGTTTACATTTTCTTCTTAAATTTCACAAATCAATTGCTAAACTGAACTGGGGATATTCTAGCATTTTGGTTTCTGGAACTCCTTTTTAGTATGCATTTTTGAGCGTACAACACCACCATTCTTTCTAATGATGGTGTCGGACCTTCTTGTATGCACATCGACTATTCCACTAGGTACTTGTTTACCAAGACAAACGGATGGGAATAAAATCTTGTCTCTAGTGAGATTTTATTTAGCCACACACCCATAAATAGTTGCCAAATGCCAATGGTGGATAGAACTCCTGTAATATTACAAAGGTACCCCCAGGAAAACTGGGGATATAATGTTGGATATATTTTAATGATATTGACATATGCATGGGGGAAAAGTGGACAGGAAAAATTGCTTTTGCTCTGTTCTAGAAGCATGCTTCACCTTCACCAGTATCTATGGTTTGTTTATGTGTCTTCTTTAAGCATAGAAATCTTCCCTTTATCATTAACAAACAAACATTTCCACCTTTTCATTGTTTACAGAGACCAAGACTAAAGTTGTTGGAACCTTTGTTCATATAAACTCTTTTATTAAGAAGCTGAAATGCCAAGATTAAGGTGAGTTCTGGGAACCATTCGAATCACCCCAACTAAGTAACATAGGGATTTTTTTCAATTCATTGTTTTTGACAGCAAAGTTTTCCGTTTCATGTCAAATAGAGGATCAGACATGCCTCAAAGGCAATCACCTCGAGTCCCTTCGCTACTCAGAACATTAAGCTCTGATTCTGATAAGAGAAGTCCTAAAGTAGGAGATCGTAAATCTCCACGAGGCGCTCAATCTGATCAACAAAATCAAAGGAAACTTGGTACAAGAATTGCAGATTTGGATACCCAACTTGGGCAAGCACAAGAAGAGCTCAAAGATCTTAAGGACCAGTTAGAATCAGTTGAAACAGCAAAAAAAGCAGCTCAAGAACAGCTTGAGAAAACCAAGAAATCTACTGTCCCGGAGCCTGAGGAAATCCAAGAAGTTGATGTTTTTGAAGTCCCAAATGGTGAAATTAGCCAGCCCATTAATGAAGATAAGCAAAAGATCACAACTTTATCACCTGTTGAACCAGAGAAACCATCACATGAGGAGATGGCTTTGAAGAATGAAGAAATAAGCTTGTTGAAAGCAAAGTTGGAAGAGAAAGAAAAAGAGTTTCAAGTATATTTCCAAGAAAATGAGAACCTGAAGAAGGAACTAAACGAAAAGACTCTGGAAATCTCATCCGCTAAAGCAAAAACAGAGGAAATGAACCTCAAGTTCAACCAAGTTACTCAAGAACTTGAAACAACCAAGAACGACACTTCAAAAATAAACGAGAAGCTCACAGTCACCGAGAAGGAAAAGGAGGAATTAGAAAGTGAGATGAAGAAACTCCGAGTTCAAACAGAACAATGGAGGAAAGCTGCAGATGCTGCAGCAGCCGTGCTGGCAGGGGAAGTGGAGATAAATGAGAGAAGGCGGCTTTCTGAGAGGTGTGGATCAATGGATTATAAGCGTTACGGTAATATATTTGAACCAACAGTTGGAGGATATGGTTGTTACATGGGTTCACCAGGTCCTATCGATGACTCCGACGATGGTTTTGGACATGTGAAGAGAAAAGGCTCCGGTATTAAGAAGTTCGGAGACCTGTGGAGGAAGAAGGGCCAGAAATAAGTCAAGACTTCTCTACAATAGTCATCCTCTATAACAACATTTCACTATAACAACCACGTTTTCTGTGGAACCGATCTTTCATGTTATGTTGTATTATATGTTCTCTATAACAAAGATTTCGCTATAGCAACAAAAAAATTATCAAAACAAACGATGTTGTTATAGGGAGATTTGACTGTATTCCCGAAAACACAAAAATACTTCTAGCAAAAATGGTTACTCACCATTTCAATTTTCTTGGCTAATTTTTGAATCTTCTTCATGACATCTAACCAATATAATATGCTGTATTTAAATTTCTAGGTTAGTTTTTTCTCGTTTCTCCCTAGCCTAGATTGATGAAGGAGACTGGAGACCTGTCATTTAGGAGTAATTGAATCCAACATCTGATGTTTTTTTGTATGTGGTGGAAGATGAGCATTTCATCTCCAGAAATACCAACATCTGATGATCAGCAATATGGTATATTCTGCATTTCTGCTACTATACACATGCAAATAGTACTCTTTATTATTTACATACACAAAATATACACACATATGTGCCTACTTCTCACGTGCAAAAGCAGGTATTTTCTTAGCAAGAAGAAATG
This sequence comes from Lycium ferocissimum, assembly GCF_029784015.1. Lineage (NCBI taxonomy): Eukaryota > Viridiplantae > Streptophyta > Magnoliopsida > Solanales > Solanaceae > Lycium > Lycium ferocissimum. The sequence continues at coordinate 60,530,570 of NC_081350.1, forward strand.
TTGGATGCTTTTCACCCCCCCCCCCCCAAAAAAAAAAGATCTCACGAGGTTCGACAGTGATGCCTACTGGCAAATTGGTGTAGATCTGGCTTAGTCGTTCATCATTTTCACAAAATGTAGTAGATGAATGATCTACTATATAAATCATGGATGAACAGTTATTATCTAGTAGAAAGTATCCTCATAAAACAATCAAGAAACAGTTTATATGGAATATGGCATCGCATGAATTTTAGACCTTTCAACAGAAGCACATACTACAAAGGAAGATAACTATATTCCTGAAAGTTTCTAAGACCAAAATCTTGAAGTTCCAATCCAGAATTTACTCCATTGAAATGAACTAGCAGAAGTATTTCTTTTTCACCCACAATAGAGCTTAATGGATTTCTTTTTTCTTTTTTTTCCTTTTCGAAAAATGATGTATCAGCTTGTGCTCACCTCAATTATTCAACCAAGTATCCGCTACCCTCCCAGTAATACAAGTATCGGGTAACTTTGACCATCAAGACTTAGGCAGATAGGAAGAAATCACCTAAGATTTGAACCTTGGTCTCCCGCAATTTTCACCCAATTTATTGACCACTAGGTCACACCATTAGATGTGTTTATCTTGTTTCACAGTACTCATACATGATATACTACCACTCAACCACCTAGCAACGGTAAGTGTCCTACAACTGTCGTAATGGAATATACTAAAACAGACAAGACTTTAATAGAGACAGATACGAGCTATTCTAGTACCTTCTTTTTCTTTTAGCATTACCATTTGCACTACTGTAACTTCGAATCAGCTAAAAACTTTCATGAGTTATGGTCAAATTTTGCATCAAAGGTTAGCAGCAAATAGCACTCTATGACAACTATAAAACGCAAAGGAAGAATCTTGTAATGCATATGGTATTGCACAACGATAAATCAAATTGGGTAAAATACGAAAGATAGAGAATGTAAAGACAAAATTGCTTGTCCAACTTATAAAGCCAATTTTCGCATAGCAATACTTTAGAACTTTGCCATTATCAACATTTTAGATATTTTATACCTCATTATGTCACATTTCCAAGCATACCGTATATTAGAAGCACAAATAGTAGTTGGCCAATAAGTTATAGATTCAGTTTACCGAATCTTATCCAGTCCCATATTGATTTTGAAGCAGCACTAAGATTAATTAGACACTGTCTGAACACATCTACCAGCCATATGATTGGATGAAAAGCGGATAAATACACAAAGGATACAGGTAACATAATTGGAACAACATCTGGAATCTTTTTTATCAACTATCAATTTGATGTCATTCAGTTCATTAGCTATACAACATACAATTCCAAGAACCTAAAACCAAATAAGTGCAAAGTTCATGGAGCAGTCTAAAGCATCATACCAACTATGACACTTGATTGGAACTTTCATTCCCCTCTTCAATAACGGACTCCTGTTTATCGGGATGAGCCATATCATATGTTGCATGGACACCAACAAGTACGTAGTAAATTAGCATTACAGCACTGCATATGATGAACCGATAAAACGCCGCCTTACCCAAGGAACCTATCAAAAATATATTCATCCCAATTGACAATGACGGTATCCATGGAACAAGTGGCACACCCCAAACTTTAGGATGTCTTTGTTTTGGAAGTATTGCCATCCCTAAAGTGCCCAACAACCAAAAACCACCAGTTACAGTATACCCGACCCAAACTTTTTCGTTCATACTCCAAAGAACCGTTGCCCCAATTGACGAACCAATTACCACGAACAAGCACAGAAGAAATTTGACCAAATCGTACTTCAAAGTAACATCCGTAACGTAGTATCGTCTAACGAGCAACGCAACAGCCATAAGCATGAAAATGGAAAGCGTACTAAACGAGAACACGCTAGACAAGACATCCAAGCTCGTGAACAAAGCGAGAACGCAACTAGTTATAGTCGTCAAAAGAGTAGCGTAAATTGGCGTCCCTGTTTTCGGGTGAACCAAAGCGAACCACGGTGGAATCATATGTGCTCTCGCAATCTGAGTCGTGTATCGAGATTGCCCCATCGACCCAACAAGCATACTCGTAGTCATTCCCTTAAGTGCACAAATCCCCACCAAATACTTAGCCCAATTCATACCAATCCCCTCAAACGCAACCGAATACGCAGCATTCACATCCACTTCGGTATACTTAACCATCATCGTCAATGCCAACGCCATCAAACAATAAACAACAGATATCACCGACATCGACCCTACTAACCCCAACGGTATATCCCTCGACGGTTTCTTAGTCTCTTCAGCCAAATTAGCAACCATATCAAAACCCGTATACGACCAATACACAACAGCTGCAGCTCTAAATACACCACCAGCACCAAAAGGGAAAAAAGGTACCAAATTCTCACTCTTCCCATGAATAAACCCCACAACTATAATAAACAAAATAACACCAGCACTAACTATAGAACTTACCATATTCAAAATAGATGTATTTCTTGTACCAGTCATAGCAACCCCATTAGCTAATACAAGTACTAAAACAGCTAAAGGGTCTAATAAATTAAAACCATCAGCTAAAAAACCAATCTTGATTCTTAAAAAGTCAGCATCTTTACTAATAATACTAGCAAAATATGATGACCAAGAACGTCCTAAACCAGCAGCACCAACAATAGCTTCTAATAATATATTACCAGCAGCTATAAATGCAACAAAATCACCTAATTCTATTCTTAAAAATGAAAAAGAACCACCAGCTATTGGTATATCAACAGCAAATTCAGTGTAACAAAACACAGAAAGCAAAGCAGAAAAACCAGACATAGCATATGATAAAATTATACCAGGACCAGCATTAAGTCTGGTTTCTTGACCCGTTATGCTAAAAATACCCGACCCGACTACTGACCCGAACCCGAGCCAAATTAAGTCCCACCATGTAAGGCATTGTTTCATTTCATTTTCTGATTCTTTTTTGAGTTGGATTAGTTCAGATGATTCTGTGGACCGGGAAAAAACCCGGTTCTTGATTCGGGTCGGGGTTTGGGTAAGGGCGTGTTTGTATGTTGAGAAATTGTGGAAAGATGGTTCTGGGAAGAAATCCTGTTTACTGAAACGCCAGTATTGTTTTTGGGGTTTTGGTGAATCTTCCATTGTTGAAGCATTTAGTGGAGTTTTGAGATGGTGAGGATATTCTTGAATTGTCATAATAGAATAGCTGAAAAAGGAAAGTATTTTTTGGTAGAATCCCAAGAATTTAGGGGAAATTTTAGATACTGATACTTGGAATGCAATTGTTCATTGGTTCATTATCATAGTTGTATTTGGACTGATAGAGTGGCATGATTAATAATAAGAGCAAGGGTATACACGACAGTCCTTGTAACACGTTTTGCACCCATAGAGAATTTTTTTTATTTTTTGTTTCCAACTCTTGGAGCTCAATTAAATTTGGATTCGCACATAGAAGTCCACACTCCTTAACAAAGGTAATTCTGTACTCAAAGGGACTTGAGCACGAATAGAGAATTATTGAGTCCATTCTTCAAATGATCTCTTAGAATACACACCAAAGGCATCACTTAATTTTGATACAAACAAATTTCTGTACACATTCATTTATTTGTATTGGGTTAGGCCCACATTTCTGTGTATTCTAGTCGGGTCAGTAGATATAGGATGGCCCATTCATTTTGTAAAGACTAATTTATTTTCTGAAGTAAATAATATTTTCTCCTTGCTCTCTCTAGAAACCGACTCAAGTTCATCTTCATTTTGTCAATTTCATCACAGATTTGAGCAAGTTAACATGATCATTCAAGTTGTAAAATTATTCACTAAATAATTTTTGTATCTTTTTGGACAATAGGATCATCAAACTATGCATGTTTGTAACAAAGTAATACAAACGCAAAATGTACCTTTTTTTAATGGATGTTTCCATCTCCTTTTTCGGGGTCTATTTTTAGAAAAATAAGACCCCTCAATTCATTTTTAAAGTATATACTCCCTTGGTCCCATAATAAGTATTACCTTAGTAAAAAACACGCATATTAAGAAATCAATAATGCAATGTAAAGTTTACTAAATTGCCCCTATATAATAAGACAACTTACTTTTTTTCTCTTGATTAGAGCATGCACAAGTAGTAATCCTTTTGACATTGAGAATCTAATAATACCAAGTTACTTTGTGATTTTTTCAATCATCATTTAGATGTTACTTTAACTTATCATTTTTTGTCTAGGGATAGAGTTGGGAAAAACTAGCCAACTTATGTCTTGATTTCCTAAGGCGACACTTATTATGGAATAATTTTTTTTGACTAAGGTGACACTTATTATGGGACAGAGGGAGTAACCCATTATCGAGGTGCAATTTTCAATATTATGGAATTCTTGTTCATATTAATATTTTTCGTATTTAAAAATAAAGTAAAAACACTCAACGTAATATTTAAAGCTTTAAGAATAAAACAATATAATCATTCAATCGCTTTTTGGGTTGTTGGGTTTTTGGTGAATCCGAAGATGTAGATGGAATGATAGTGGCTTTGTTGAAGGAATTTAGGGGAGTTTTGAGATATTTAGGATATTATGTACTCCCTCGGTTTTATATTAGTTGTCTTGTTTAGCTTTTTAGAGTTAAGTTGAATAATATTTAGAATTAAATTGGATTAGATCATTTTAATATTTTAAAATTATAATATAAATATTCATAAACTACACAAAAAGTACTACAGTTTATAATTCTTCTCATATTATATGGTGAAAAAATATATTTTAAAATGTTGATCAAAATTTATATAGTTTGACTTTTAAAATAGAAAAGTATACAAATAATATGGGACGAAGGGAGTAATTATTGTGTGTCCAAGTGTCGTAAAGAGTGTAGTCTCTCCGGTTCAAAAAGAGTGTCTATTTAGCCATTTGCACACCCATAAGAAATACTAACTCCTAAAATAGATAATTTGACTAAAATGTCCCTAATTAAGTACGTATTGAGATTTGATCGCTTAACACATAATAAAGGCAAATTTGAAAAAATATGGTTAATTCTTTCTTTATTTAATAAGTGAACACTCTTTTTGAACCAAAAAATAAAAGCTAAATAGATACTCTTTTTTAACTGGAGGAGTATGAATTAAGATCAAATTTTGCGGAATCAATTTGCTGATTCTATGGTTGTGTAGCAATAATGCATTTTCCTCTACTAGCAGTGTAAAGGAGCCAATTATCAAGAGCGTATTTGGACGGACAGTTTGGCACAATAAGAACGAACGATTTACCCGACAGTTCTTTTCTTTTTTAATTTAAAATTGCTCGGATGTATCACGTTTTGTAGGAATAGATTATTTTTTTAGGGTACATTGAAAAATTGACTTAGGGCCCCGTCTGGCTATGAAATTGTTTGTGTTTGAAACAACAGTTTTTATTTTCAAAGTGAAAAATTTGAATTGTGTTTGGCCATGAATAAACATTGGAGTTGTTTTTGAATTTATGTGAGTGATTTTAGGTAAAAAAAAAATGAAAACAACTTTTTGGTATTTTTCAAATTCCGAAATTCAACTTTAAGTACATGATTTCCGAAATTCAACTCCTTGGAAAAAGTCGAAAATATTCATGGCTAAACGGCCACTAAATGAAAAGCTTAGAATCTTTCATAACCAACATGGCTTATACCAAGATCAATAACTATGATTAGGGGAATGTGATTTCTCTCTCCTCCTTTCTACAACGACTAATTTCCAACGGCTATTAACTCAGCAAGTGCACCACACGCTCCAAAGATGCTGGAGCCGCCGGTAGGCTTTGATCCGGCGCGTCCGGTGGGGTTTTCTCCTCCACTGGTTGCTACGACAGCTCCACCGGGAGGAATTCCTACCAAATTGACTTATGCTAACTCTATCACTGCCCCTAGCACTTCAACCCTAAACCCAATTTCTACCTAAACCCAATTTCTATAGCAAAAGACTCAATTGACCCAAAACACACCACCCACAATGGTGTGCCTGCGGTTATTTTCAATCTTAAGGATTATTATGGAATGATGGCTGAAGAATGTAGATACACCATTGTTGGGAGGTTTGACCGAATTCGATCACAATTCAAAGAGATGATAAAGCTCAAAGGATCTGCTCAAATAGGTGTTTTTAATAGCAACAACGTTGTCATTAAACTCAAAAATGAAGATGACCTCAAAACAGTTTGGTTTAGAAGAGTTATGGAAATCGATGGACAACAAATGTGGTTGCAAAAATGGTCGTCGGATTTCAAACCGAAGGAGGATCTTCCAGTTGCTCTAGCATGGGTCCTGCTCCCACAACTCCCTTTTCATCTCCATACATGGCACTATATCAAACATTTGATGAAATCAATAGGTACCCCTCTTGCTCTTGACTCTGCTACTTCTAGTTGCACTAGACCTAGTATGGCAAAAATTAAAGTTGAGGTCAATCTAATGAAAACCCTTCCTGAGCAAGTTTGGATTGGATTGGAAGACTCTAATGCTCCTCTTAGAGGTTTTTATCAAAAACTGGAATATGAGGGCGTTCCTAAATATTGTAGACACTGTAGAAAAATAAGCCACTATATGATGGAATGCAGGACCATTGATAGAAAAAATAACCCTCTAGATGTTATTACTCGTGTACAAGAAACCATGGAACCACATGGAGCTCCTAACATTGAAAAACAAAGGGATGAAGAGGAGGAAAAGAAGCAGAACAACACAGTAGAGGAGAAAGAAACAATACCTGGTGACATGTATAATAAGAATGAGGAAAAACAGCCTGAAACTGTTCAACAAAGGGAAAAGAATATTGCTGTGACATAGAAGGACAATGAACAGACCATTAGCAAGAGATTCGAGAAAAAGGAAAAAAAGAAGAAAACCAAGAAAATGCCAAAGAAAAAAAGCAAAGTGATTTTCAAAACTGTAGCACCAAAAGAAATCATAAAGAGAAAGGAAAGACTCAAGAGGTTACCTGATCAGCAACAAAAAGGGTACTATGAGAAACAAGAAGAAAAACCACCAGTCAAAGGGTGGAAAACAAGATGGTCAAGACGAAAGTGAACAAACAAATGGAAAGAATGATAATAAGGGAAAACTTCAAAAGAGCTGGGGGCTGAAATCAGCCTGTATAAGTGATATAGAGTGAGGAAGCTCTAAAGGAAAACAAGGAAACAATTTCAATCATACAGGAGAAAGACAGAAGAAAGTGTGAAATAAAATCTCCTAAAAAAGCCATGTATCGTAACGAGAAGGTAATAGCTATTTGTGGAGATCAATTGTGAAGAACAAACAAATCAGGAAAAGGAGGGTAATCAACAAAAAGTTTCGACCAAAAGAATGAGGAAACAGCCATGAAGAATAGAAAAAACAGCAATCAACACATGGTCCCAATTCAAAAAAAAAAAAAAATGCACTAAGAATAGTAAAAGGGATGGAAAGAAGAGGGGAGATAGGGGAAGTGTCATACCCTATTTTAACCGGGGTCAAAATAGTTTACAACATCCGGGTAATTCCGGGGTTAATTAAAGTTAAGGAGTCGCCACCTAATTATTTACGGTGAATTAGGGCACCTAAAATTATTAAAGTTATTTATCTAAAGTTGATTTTAAAGTCTACGAAACCAAATGATTCTAGGTACGGGTTCAACTAACCTAGAGGGAAGGTATTAGGCATCCTCTAAGTTCCATTAACAATGGTTAACCGACCGGACTTAAATTTAATTAGGCTAATGGTATAAATGTAACATTTTGAATGTTTTGGAAAATAACTTATAAATATATTGCTAAAATTTTAAAGTAAGATGTAATGATGTAATAATGTTATTTAAAATAAGACTTGTAAAATATAATAATTTATATGGAAAAAGACTTTAAAGTGTTATGAAAAGCGAATTTGAAAAATGTAGTGTTTTCATATAGGCGATAAGTTTAGCGAATATGAGGCTTTAGAGAAAGTTGTATTAATATGACAAGGCAAACAAAATCTATTATTTCTTTTTTCATAAATTTTATACAAAGGACATGAGTTTCCTTTTATTAACTTTAATTATATTCGGCTAAAAGTATCATAGTTGGATAAATCTCAAAAGATAATGTTCATAAAGTTGACTCGGATTGATATTTATGTGTTAGTGACGATTTTGAAATTTTTAAGATAGTAAGAGTGAATTATAATTCTTTAGCCAAAAATGTATAGTCATGTTATTTTGAAAATCAATTATACTAATAAAACAAAATAAGTAGTATATGTACTAAAGAAAGAATAAAACCTATGAATTAACTGTTAGCTCTCTTTTAAATTAACTACCCGTTATGCTAAAACTAATCCACTAATTTACTAAAATTCACCTAAGTTAAGGAACAAAACAAGATGAGATGTTAGTCATATAAAGCAAAATACATAACAATAAAAATAAGGGAGAGGAAAAGAAAATGAAATTTAATGGATCTGGCCCTGGCCCATTTAAGGTCCAACTGCTGCGACACTGTTCACGCTTTGGACTTTGGCCCATAATTGTTTCTTCCTTATACATTCTGTCGTTTGGGCCTCGGCCCAACAACATTTTTCTTTGGGTACCGGATTGGAACTGGGCAGGGGAAAAGAGTTCACGTTGGGCTTTGGCCCGACGTCAAATGCGGGAGATGGCGAGTCCCCTCGGACTCATATGCGATGTTCATGCATAAAAACGAAAGAAAAAGGTTAGTAAAGTGAATAAGATTAAACCTGTAAAGTATAATCTCAAAACAAATCAGTAGGCAACTAATTTCTCCTCAAAACGTAGCATTTATTTTATCAAAGTAGAAACATTTCATAGCAAACCACAAAACAGCTACAGTTCATAGTAGACTAGCTGAAACTTTCAAAATGCACAAATTCTCATGCTGAAATGGTGTACACGCAAAGGATAAATAACAAAAGTAACAAAGCAACAGCAAAGAGAAGAGTGGCAATGCAGACAGTGACGATTAATCAAGAGAATACAAGCAAGGAACAGCAGGCAGATTTAAAGGGAAAATCATTCAGTGACATAAAGGAGACAGGAAGTGAATACATAGAGCATTGAGTATCAAAAGGGAAGCAACATTCAAGCAAAAGGTGAGCAATCAAATATGACTACTGGATCCATGTTCAACGCAAAGACATACAAATGTCCGGTGACAGAAGAATGCAACAAGGGAAACAAAGAGGGTAGGGACAACAGGAGGTAAGTAAAACGACCACGATCATGAGAATTGGACAGAAGGTTCAGCAGTTTCTGTTCAGAGAAATAAAAGAGAAGAAGAACAGTTGGAAAAGATTTCTAGACATAGGATGCATGATCAAAAGCAGGCCACAATACTAAGCAAGACGAAATGCCATAGAGGCCGTATGATCGCACGGAACAAATATACAAGGTGTCTTAACTAGGATAAGAAGCAGGAGAGGAGAGGTACACAAGAAAACAAGTCAAAACAGGAGCAAAACGTTATGCAAAAGCCGGAAGGAAACAAAGGGCACAGAGTAACATTGGTGAGCAGCAACCACGATGACAAAGGAACAGGCATAGTGATTACAGAAGGAGTCAAACAATGCAGAATAAGCACCAAGTCGAGCATGCAATTGTTCCCTTTAAGATAACATGACAATTGAGCAAACAAGCATATGAAGAGCAGTCATGCCCCTTTTTTTATAAAGGAAAGAGCACATCAAGGCATGGTTTATTAGTTCACTATCAATGCTAGTTAGAGTTGTTTTTAGGGTATATGCTGCAATAGTTCAAATCAAGCAAGTTCACATTGGTTAATAGCCAAAATTGGTCAGAGACTCAACAGTTATCTATGCTTCAGATTTAAACAGATTTGCACTGATGTTGTTTCATATTAGCATTAACCGAGACAGAAACTTAAACTTACGGATGAAAGACAATTATGGAGATGGTTTAGTGCCGATCTGTTTTAATCTCATACGCACTATACCTAAGATATACACACCAAGGTGTGTATATCAGACGTATATCGAATGTATACCCACTGTATATCCCATGTATGTTTGACCTCAAATAGATTTTGGGTCTTGGAAACTTAGTCTAAGCATCCAAACTGCGATATACTCTTTCAAATTCATTTTAGAAATTTACATCCTATCCTAACAGCACCCAAACATCAACAAATAACATGACGATAAAGAAAACACATAACTAAAATAGCAGAATAAGCAAAACATCCTAACTAAAGCAGAAACTAAAGGTTAATGCAACAAGTGTATCAAAGTTTACCTTTTTTGTGTGCAATGAACTGGGGCGTCGAGGTCTCGGATTGATCTTCGACTCCAAAGTAAAAGCCGAGTTTTAAGAATGAATAATTCAACACTCCCAATGAGTGTTTTCGGATATAGTGATAGAAAATACTTCAAGAGGGGTTCGGTCAAGTTGAAGGAACTCTCACAGGACGGAATCCGAACCGATCTAGATTTAGAGTAATAACAAAAAATAGAAAAATGTTCCGTGTTGTGAAAAACCATCCCCCTTTTGCTATGGACTTAAGGTGTATATATAGGAGAGAGTTAGGGTTTCGATTTTTGAATTCGCAACTTTTGGCTCCAAACCAAAGGCTGAAAGAGCCGTTCAAAATCAAATCCCCCTCGTGATTTTTCAGAGATCATTGAATGTTTGTTGGATTCTTGTGTTGACCATAGTCGCACGTTGCACGAAAATGGAGTGGTAAGGTCTGTTCATGGTGAAAGAGGAAATGGATTTTGTTAAAAAGGGGAAAGAGGAGAAGACGACAAGATGAGGAGAAAGGAGAGCATAGGGCAGATTGCACGAAAATGGCATAGCAAAGCTCTGCCATGGCTGAGCATGGTTTGGATTTTACTGAGGAAAGAAAGAGATAAGAGAGAGAGGAAGGAGAGAAGCAGCGGCTGCGTTTGGAGTGAAAAGAGAGAGATAGGGATTTAGGTTTTAAAAATGGGCCGGGTCGGTGTTGAGAGGTGTCAATGGCTGGCAATTGAGAAACGTGGCTGGTAGTTTTAAATATACGGATCGATTTGGCTTAATTTGGTCAATTTCCATGGCCATTTCTTCCTTAATTAACCTCTTTCGAGCTTCTAATTTGATAACTAATACAATATATATTATGCGAAGGTAATTAGTAGTTAATAAAGTTTTATCAAAATGTTGTCTTGTAATTAATTTAACGAGTTCGAACCCGAAAATGAAACGATGACTAACCGTTTGAACTTTGTGATAAAGTAGTACTAGTAAAAATAGTGAAAATGAAGGTAACAGTATTAATAATAGTAGAAATAAAAATAGTAGTGAAAATAAAATATTTAGATATAATTAATCTAAAAGCTCAAGGAAACAAACGGGAATAAAGGAGGGACAAAATTTGGTGTCAACAGAAGAACCCGCGCTGACTCCATCAAGTTTCAGGACTAATAAGGAGGAAACCAGGATACCGATCGAGTTGAGGAAAGAAAAATCACCACAAAGAAGAAGAGGAGAAGTGTATAGAAAAAGAATACCAAACATACTACTGCACAAGCTGGAAAGGCAAAAGTTCAGAGACATAGTGCATCACAAGCAAGAAAGAAGCAAATTCAGAGACAAAGTGCCCCACCCTCCATAATCCATGATTAATGCAATCTTTTGGAATATTAGGGGGTGAGGACCAAAAAGTCTATACAAAGGCTCAGAAGACTTGTCAACAATAATAAAGTGGTTTTTGTAGCAATATTAGAACCATTCATGAATAAGAACAAAATCAATGGTTACAAAAGATATCTTGGTTTTGATCACTATCTTACAAACACAAATGGCCAAATATGGTGCTTTTGGAAGGAATGTGATCACACAGAAACCATGATGAACAATGATCAGCAAATCACTCTTAAGCTCAAGAACTCTACCTCTGATAAGGGTAAGTTTGTTATTGCTATTTATGCAAAATGTACCTTATACGAGGAAAGGGGAAGAACTTTGGGATAGTATCATAGATTTGAATAATTATATTGATGTCCCGTGGTGTATGATGGGAGATTTCAATGTGATTATGGATCCGGATGAAAAACTAGGAGGTGTACCTCACAGGGCTCGCAAAAGCATGGATTTCATTTCATGTATGGAGACTAGTGGATTAACTGATATTGGTTTTAGTGGACCAAAATATACTTGGTGTAATAATTGGAGGCCAAGCAAAAGGATATGGATGAGGTTAGATAGAATTCTAATCGATGATGAATGGGCTCAAATGTTTCAAAACAATGTTGTTAGACATTTGTCCGAATCGGCTCGATCGCGTAACCCTTCTCGCTCAAATGTTTTAACAATCAAGACAACCATATCAAATATTTCAAATTCTTGAACTTCCGGATAGGAAAGTGTGTGACGACTTCATGGAGATGGTTCAAAATTCTTGGTGTGGTCAAATAAGGGGCAATTCAATGTGGATCCTGCAAAATAAATTGAAAAGACTCAGCAGGGACCTCAGTAACTGGTCCAGAAACAATATTGGTGATGTGAATGAAAAAGCTAATGAATGGGAAGCTAAGATTGAGATTTTGCAAGATCTTAATATTATGCACAATGATGAACATACAAGGGAGGAGCTCAACAGAGGGTATGCTGAATATATTAGATGGCTTAATATGCAAGACTGCATATTAAAACAGAAAACTCAGCTCCAATGGTTCAAAGATGGGGAAAACAACACCAAGTACTTCCATAGTGTTCTTAGGAATAGAAGGAGAAGGCTTCAAATCCACAGAATTCAAAACCACAAAGGAAAACGGGTTCAAAGAGAAAGCAACATTAACATAGCAGCTGTTAAACACTTCAAAAAGGCCAATCTCAACTATCAGGAGTCAAACAACAGGGTACTGGATTATATTCCTAGAATCATCAGGGATGAACAAAATGATGCCCTTACCAAAATCCCTGAAGAAGAGGAAATCAAGCACTGATTTTTGATACGAGTACGGACAAAGGTGAAACAGCCCCGGATGGATTCAATGGTAAGTTTTTTCAACACTATTGGGATATTATCAAAACTGATATTATTGCCTTTGTACATGATTTCTTTAGAGGTAAGAACATGCATGACTAGATACTTCGCACATACTTGCTTGACCTTAATCCCCAAAGTTGACTCCCTTAGTACTTTCTTTGATCTAAGACCTATTAGTTTAAGTAATTATACTAACAATATCATCTCTAAAATCTTAGCTAATAGACTTAATCCCATTCTAAGTACTCTGATATCTGAGAATTAAAGTGGTTTTGTTGCTGGTAGACTAATTACTGACAATGTCATGTTGACTCAGGAAATTGTTCATGGCATTAATAATAAGAATAAAGGAGGAAATGTGATTTTAAAACTTGATATGGCTAAAGCCTCTGATAGACTTTCATGGTCTTTTTTGTTTAAAGTGCTATATAGATTTGGCTTTGATGAAATTTGGATTGACCTGATTTGGAGGAATATTTCTAATGTTTGGTACTCTGTTATTGTCAATGGATCAAGACAAGGTTTCTTCACATCTTCTCATGGTTTAAAGCAGGGTGATCCTCTTTCCCCTTCCCTATTTATAATTGCTGCTGAAGTCCTGTCTAGATCTCTTAACAGTCTTCTAATGAATCATAATTTTATTCCTTTCTCTATGCATGCTAAGGGTCCTCAAATTACTCATCTTGCTTATGCTGATGACATAGTCATTTTCAGCAGTGGTCACACCAGATCTATAAAACTTGTCATGAAATACATTAAAAGATATGAAAAAGCTTCTGGGCAATTAGTCAATACTGATAAAAGTTTCTTCCTTACTAGTCCAAAAGTTGGTGCATATAGGATTAACAAAATCAGGAATTGTACTGGTTTCATGGATAAGAACTTTCCTTTTGTTTATATTGGTTGCCCAATCTACACTGGAAAAAAGAAACTCTCATATTTTGATGGTATGGTAACTAAGATCATCAAGAGACTTAATGGTTGGCAAGGAAATATGTTGTCTTGTGGAGGTAGATATATACTTATTAAAAGTGTCATTTAATCTCTTCCTATATATATGCTTTCTGCTATTAACCCTCTTGCAGGTATAATTGAAATCATAGAGAAGCATGTTTGCAATTTTTCTGGGCAATAAGGATGGAAGAAATAAATACCATTGGAGTGCATGGAGTATGTTATGCTACCCTAAAGAAGAGTCAGGAATTGGCATAAGAAGCATGCAGGATATTGTGGATACTCTCACTATGAAAAGATGGTGGCACTTTCGAATCGTTAAGTCTATTCGGGCTGATTTTCCGATTGCGAAATATTGTACCAGAACCAATGCTATTGGCAAGAGGTGGATACCTCGTAACTCTCAAGCTTGGAAATACTTCTGTTAGCTAGGGACAAGGGAGAAAAGTGCATTACATGGAAAATTAACAGAGGAAACAACAACTTCTGGTGGGATAAATGGATAGAAAATAGCCCTCTAGCAAACATTTGTCCTGAGCAGATGCAAGGAAGAGTCTCTAAACTCAAAGTGAAAGATTTTCTCACCAACAACACTTGGAACATGCAGAAACTATACAACACTGTTCCTGGACAGATTGCCCTTCACATAAGCTCTATTGAAATTGAAAGTGTTGAAAAAGATGACTATGCTGTATGGAATAATTCTGAAGATGGACAATACACCAACAATAGTGCATGGAATTTGGTAAGACAATATAGACAAAGGAATTTTATACTTAAGAAGGTATGGCACACTGCAGTTCCATTCAAATTTTCTTTCATATGCTGGAGACTATTTTTTGACAAACTACCTTTCAATGAAATCGAGGCAAAATATGGGAACCGATGATGATACTCTGCCTATCGCACTACCCCTCAAGTAGAGACTATTCAACATGTCTTTGTTGAAGGTGATGCTGCAAAGAATTTATGGAACAAGATTGGTGCATTTCTGGGGATCATACATCAACTAATACTAGTGAGTGTGGTTATGCAAAAATGGTGGAACAATATGGAAATATGTTGGGAAATATGGAAAGCTTGGACATCATGTAGATATGGTGAAAAAATCAAGTTCTATCAATATAACATGGTGACACAATGTATGTTGAACATCAGAAGTGTGCTTAACAGTACTTTCCCCAAGGTGGCTTTTGAGGGTAGTTCGAGCAATATGTGTGAGCATATTGAAAGACTTAAGCCTATGATTAAGTGCACAACTGTTTATTGGAATAAACCTGGAGAAGGGATGGTCAAACTAAACACTGATGGAAGCTATATCAGTACCAACGATAAAGCAGGCATTGGAGGAGTTCTTAGAGATGAACATGGAGATTTCATTATGGCTTTTTCTAAAGAAGTGGAGTGCACCAAAGAATAACCAAGCTAAAACTTTGGCTGCAGATTTTGGCAGCAAATGGTGTATTAGGAATGGCTTCAACAACTTTTATATTGAGTTGGACTCTACTATAATTACCAATATGATCAAGCAAAAAGACACCAACAACTTAAAGTTGAAGCACATCATTGATGCCATCACAAACAGTGTTAGAGGTGCTAATGCCACAGTTTCTCATTGTCTAAGAGAAGCCAATCAAGTGGCTAATTTTATGGCAAAGAAAGCTACAACAGAGGATAATGACACCGTATTTCTCCACTACAAAGATCTTCCCGAAAGCTAAGGGGTACCGATCCAATGGACAAGCAACATATGCCCACCTTTAGAAGGAGATTTGAAAAATGTAATTTCTTTGTTAGTTAATACTTATATAACTTTAAGGAAGAATCTTTGTATAGGCTAATTCCTTCCTAAAGATTGATGTTTCAATCTATTTTTGTAGACTAGAGGCAAGGTACCATGTCCCCCTCTAGTCATTGTAAGTTCATCTTATCAATTTATCATGGTAGGGGTCTAGCCAAACCCCCCACACCATTAGGCTCACAATCTAATGATGATGGCTTATGAAAAAAAAAAAAAACATGGCTTATACCTGCTAGTAATTGAAATTTCAAATTTTTAAATGCATTCTCCCTGATTATCAAAGCTTTCGTGATTGTGGCCTTTCTTCGTCAAAAATTTTGCATATTGATTCTTCTCCCTCTAAATATGTATGATAATAGTCTCATTGGCTTCCGACAAGTACTTACAATCTTCAATTATAATCTTAAGTGGGTGAGATTGTATGTCCTCCTCTTTGATCTGCTTAACAGCAACTAGGCAGTCTATTTTCACTTCCAATTTTGTATAACCCATTTGTTTTGCTAAAGTTTATCCTTGTTTGATATTACATGTAGTGAGGCTTGATGCGGGCTTTATTTTACCTAAGTATCCTAACATTAACTTTTCTTGATCACCCTTAAAAATTGATCCATAAGCAGCTTCTCAAACTTGAGTTTTACACTGCCATCAATATTTAATTTAAATTTTCCTTGATAGCATGACAATGAAACTTTTGTTTGAGCAGTTACTACGTTAAAATATTAATGTTGAAATTAGGAGATCTATAAGTTCATTTTCATCAAGGAATTTGTTTCTAATTCATATACTCCATGAGTTTATATATTCCTTAAAAGTGTGTCAGAGGATGTCATTTTATATATATGGGTTAATACATAAAGATCCCCCTAACTTATCCGTATTTTAAATTTCATACTTGAATTTTGAGATGTTTTTATTATAGTTGAATTATATCATTTCCTTTTTAAAACTCCTGTAGAATATCAAATAACATGGATAGTGATTTCACTCTCTTTTATTGTGGGTGAAAAACTAAAAATTTGGTCAAAAAGGACAGCCATAGGACATTTCTCATTCATTTGTAATCAATTATTTATTTCTTAATTTAATTTATTTTCTTTATTCTTTATTCTTTGCTTATTCGAATTTATTGATTTTTTTCTCTAAAAGTTTACTACATCTTTTGCTGCTAGAAGTAAACTCAGCTGGAAAGAATAACCTTAAAATAACAATAACATCAAAAATAAATTAATCAAAAAATAATACTAAAACTCAGCTGCAAAGCACAACTAGATTTTATCAATAGCGGCAAACTCGGTTAAAAGATCTAATCCGGAAATAATAGCACCACGAAGAGATTAACATAAAAGAAACAAAATATTGAACACTCAAGTGTAGAACAAATTTTCTTTCTTGTTCTTTCTTATTGTCTTATGCACAATTTATTGATTTCTTTCTTTTCTTCTTAAAAAGATAACTTTTTACTGGTAAATGGTAAAAATAAATCTAATTAGGTGGTTTCAAAGGGAGTATTATGCAAGTTCAAATCATGCTTTTGGGAAAACAATTAATTTAAAGGTTAGAGTCTCACTTACCTTGAAGTTAGCAAGCTACCTAAACTCGTAAAGCTAATTCTTCTCCATTCGACTTCGAATAACTTCAATCTATGCAAAATATCGATTAAGGACGCCAATTACACTAATTGGGGTCATACCCATATTTTTAGGTCAGGCCTAACTCAAAGTCATCGAGAAAGTTAAAGTCAACCATCTAGTCAAACCAATCAAACCTCAAAAAAAATTGTAAACCCTATAACATAAACTTATGAGTTAAAAGAAAAAAACCTAATGAGTTCAAATCTATACTTTGATTTTAATTTGGGGTCTAATTACTCGATCAATTTCTCATATTACCTCTTTAGGAAGTTGGGTCAAAAAATCATGATTAAAAACTCTCTCTCTAGAATGCGATTTCTTCTCAGTGCGAACTAACCATGGCTAAGAAACTGAAAACCGGAGGGAGATGGCAAGGATCACAGATGACCACCCCGGCGTTTACCACTAACAGAAGGGGGATTCCACAAACAGAGGATGCAAAGAAAGTGAAGAGTATCAATGTATTGCAAGTTATTCAACCTTAAGGTGGAGTTTTGTCTTCAGGGGTGCTTTTTTTTTTTTTTTTTTTTTTTGTGAAATGGAAATAACCCCAACCCTGGCCAGGTATTAGGCGAAATTAACAAAAATTAAAGACCACCAATTTGAGGGGCAAAAATTAAAGACTAGTGCATTTGAAGGGCACTCCGCACAAAAAATTGTATATTAATTTCCTAACAAGTCAAGCCACCCAAAAAATTAAGAGCATAATAAAATGAGACTAGCAGCTCCATCAACATTTCTTAAATTGAGAGAAATTGCTGTGAACCTCTATACAGAATCTCATTCAATATTATTGACTTTTTGTCTTCCTTTTCTTTTTTTTTTCTTTTTTTTTCATTTTACTACGGCGATACACTACTAATACTTAACATCTTATAACAAAACAGCCATGTCATAGGGATCTGTCATGGTTGACTTCATAATAGCCAAACGGGAAATTAAGAAATTAAAAAAAAAAAAAAAAGAGAAAATCTTTGTGACGTTCTGAATAATGCAAGTGATATTGATTTAATGATTAAGGATTCACAAAGTTGCAATTTAACTTGCATAAAAGAATATGCAAAATTTGATATAGAGATACTCCCTCTATCCCATAATAAGTGTCATCTTAGCAAAAAACATGCATATTAAAAAATCAATAATGCAATGTGAAGTTTACTATATTATCCCTATATAATAAAAATAAATTATTTTTTCCTCTTGATTAGTAGCATTTACATTGTGTTAGTAGCTCTTTTGGACATTGTGATTCCAACATACTATGTGGCTTTTTCCAATCATCATGAGCCATATTTAATCAGGAAGATTTTGTCTATGAGCAGAGTTTGAAAAAACTAGTCAATCTATGTTTTGGTTTCCTAAAGTGGCACTTATTATGAGACAAACCTTTTTAAAATAATAGCCAGCTTTATTATGAGACGGTAAAAGATATCATGAACCTAACTCGGTCAAAGCTAGAAATGAAGATTGCACATTTTATAAAAAAAGACCAAAAAACCCTTAACCATTACAGGGTCTCTCAACCAACTTCCTCATAAAGTACTTAACTAAAGATTGACTTTTGTGCAAGTATACTACTGGGTTCCTATTAATCTAGTTTTCTAATGCAAAGTATAAATTTATGTGTAAGAAATTTACTAAAATTTATGGTAATAAATAATAATATAAACTCATAACTTTAAATATAATTGACGCAATGTTAAAAAACTTAAAAGATTGAATCCATAAATGTTAAATTCTAGATTCGCCTCACCTCACAGTGGAGGACTTGACTTTATATTATAGGCTTTAAAGTAGAAAGTCTCTGCAAAGGAGTTGAAATATAGAGAGGCAGTTGTCTTCATTCAAAGGAGGAGAACATGAAGGTCTACGCTATTGTGTTCATAGTGTGTGCTTCTGTGGCTTTCACAGCTTGTAACTTATTCTGCTGCCTATGCTCAGGCCGAGGTAGATTTAAGAAGCCAAAATTTGGACCAGACGACGGTAG
>NC_081350.1:60550035-60583139 GCF_029784015.1 Lycium ferocissimum
GGAAGTGGATTTAATTTTAAAGTTTGTGGAAGTGGATGTGGATTTATATTCTGTAAAGTGGATGTGGATTTATATTTTTTGTACCGTGAAGTGGATGTGGATTTATATTTTTTTTTTTTGGATTTATATTCTGTAAAGTGGATGTGGATTTATATTTTTTGTACCGTGAAGTGGATGTGGATTTATATTTTTTGTATCGTGGAAGTGGATGTGGATTCATATTTTACCGTGGAATATGGACGTGGATATGGATTTATATTTGTGCATAGTGAATTTTGTGGGTGTGGATATGAATTCATTTTTCTACATCATGAGTTTTATGATATGGGCATGGATTTCGTGGATAAAGACGTGGATGTGGATTTAGATTTCGTTAATGTAAATGTGGATGTCGACTTAAAGTGGAGACCATAAATTCAATACATCTCCAAAATACGATGTGGATTCAACTTCCGAAACGTGGGTTATAAGTATAAACTTCCTCAACCCTGTCTTATATACATATATATTTCCTTATTGCTAACAAATGTTTTTAGCTGGTGGCTATTTGAAAATATTAAAGTTGGCATCACACATCAACTCGTGGAACTATTTCTTCGGCAGCGAACTGGGGCAATACGTTGGGAAGGAAATCAGACTTCCCGACAAGGGTCGAAGATCTACCTCGAACACTCGTCTCCGCTATTCCGCCTGTATTCCAGCATGTCTAATTTTCAGAATTTTCAAGTCTCTACCATGATACTCAGTGTCTCCATAATTCGACACTGGGACAATATTTTGCGAAGAGTCGCACCAATCGGGATTCGTCTTTCATAGGTGTCGTAGTCATCCCAGAACTACACGCGGCCTGATTCTCGTGCAACCCGAGATATGTAGGCAACTCGGAGACCGGAGTTCGGCCATAATCTTCGTCAGCCTCTCACATCTCTTACCCTTAGTCCTCCAAAATCCTTTAGCCGGGACAAAATAGGCTATTGAGTCAACGTCTTTGCCCGAAAATTCTTTCATCATTACCGGGCAAAGAGGGACAAGTTGTTGACACCCAATTTTGTCCCGCCCTCCCTAAATATTTATCTACATTTCTATTATTTTTGGCAATTTAAAAAATAACTATTTTACTTAATATCGGCATTTTATTACTCTATTTTCACTAGCTGTTACTATTATTATCATTATTGTTATTATTATTATTATTGTCATTATTATTGTTACCAGTATTATAATAATTCGCATTTTTATCATTTCAAAGATTTTTACTATCTTATGCACATGCATCACATTTATTTCGCGCGATTAAATAATAGTGTTTATTCTTTGTTGAACTTTCAAAATACTATTGCACGGCTATTACGAAATCATATAATTTTATTTTATTATCTGAGTACTACTAATTACATATTTTAGTCCGTAGTAATTCAGCCATATTTCAACTAGCAATTCAGCTGGCCCGTGTCTTAATTTACCCAGCCCAATATTCAAAATAACCAGCCCAAAATTCGGACCTGACCCGACCCGTCCCATAACAAAATGAAACCAGTAGGGTTTCATCCCTTTTCATCCGCCTCCCTCACTCTCTCTCTCTCTCTCTCTCTCTCTTCTTCACAAATGGAAAACCCCAGAACCCCTTTCACTCCCACAGTCCCTGCATGGCTGGTTTGGGAAATTGAATTAATGCTCGATCAGTTTTCAACGTTGGAAGTTTGTCTCTTCCTCTCTCTGTTCTTTCAATCTGAAGAGTTTTAATTGAATTTCGTCGACTTGCGAGGTAAAAATTGTCTTCTTCCTCTTTCTTTCTGCTCGCATCTGAAACAACTTTGATGGCTTTTTGTCAAGTTGTGATTCGGAATCGTTCCTTTTGTTTTCGGGTACGAAGGGTTTTTAATGGAATTTGTCTTCTTCACCTGTTTTTCTGATTCCACAACAGAAAAGACCTTAACATTGATTTGAAAATAGTTGACCAAAAATCCCGCCTAAATGAAACCCCAGATAACCCTAGGTTTTACCCCCCTGCCCCTATAAATAATCGTTTTGGAGTCATGTAGAGGGGAGGTTGGAAACCCGCCGAAATTCCCTAAAAATTAGAGTTTTTTAGCCGTCGTGAATCACCTATGAAATAAGTTTTTCAGCCGCTTCAAACCCCCTTGAAATATTAAGTTCTCCTCAGCCGCAAAAACCCCTTTTGAAATATATACATTTTTCTTTATCACTATATCTCGGAAGATTTTTGAAGTATTAAGTGGTTACTCTTTCAATCCTGCTGTTATTTTGAGATCGAGAGTAGATTGAGATTCGAAGCCCCACTTCGCTGCACCCGAAGAAGGTAATTCCCCTTTCCCTTTTGCTTTCTGCGTAATCTATGCTTTCTTAATCGTGGTTAGTTTTAAAATAGGCTGATTAACTAGATTAGCTTGATAAGCCTGTTTGTACGTTGTTATTGATTCGGACCTCATCAGTCTTCTGTGATGATTTAAGTATCGAGTTTGGCTCTGCTTGCGTAAATACGTATGTTATATGTGATAGATTGGTTTCAGTTAATTCAAAGGCAAGAGTTAATCGTGTTAGTTAGTTTAATTCTTTAAATGATTGGTCTAGTCTTAATCAGTCATTAAATGTTTAGGTAAGGAAGTTGCTGATAATAGCTTATCTCTTTAGTATAATCATACTTCTTTGTTTCAATAACCTTTCTTATTCTTGTTGAGTAATTTCTGTTCTGTTTATGGCTTTAGTTAGGTCCCTTAGGTCATTAGTATGCTCCAAAATTGCATGTTTGAATCCTTGGAATGAATTGACATGAGTAGTAAGCAGCTGGTTGTTTGTTGAGCCAAACCGTCTTCCAGTCCTAAATATAGTCTAGAATGGACGAAAATCCTGTCCAAAATATTGTGTTTTGCATCAGTGAGTATACCGCTAGAATTTGCCCATATGCTTTGTTTACAGGGATTTATTTTCTTAAAATCATGCTGCAATACTTGCTTAACCGGGGCTGTGTATGTTATGTATATCTGTACTAGCTGGGTATATCGTCCCTCGGTCTTAAATTGTTGGGTGTATGATCTGGCTTTGCTGCATATGTCGTCACGACAATTAATTGGAAATTCTGAAATGTGCATGATTTTAAATATATTTCTTTAAAGTTTCTTTTGCTCAACCAGTTGTGCGTAATATTGAGTGAAGGTCTTTACCTATACAAGTTACAATCAGTCGCGTATGTTCTCGAGTATATGAGTTGGTATATTTCCCTTTTGTTTTGTTTTTCTGGTTTGAGATTCAATTCAATACCCTTTCTTTCCTCCTTTATATGTGGGCTAAAGAGTAGTTGTACTAAGAGATTTCTTTTCCAATCTGTCATTGAGAATGTAGTTTGACAGAGTTAACTTAAGATTGTGAGAAATACAATCTTATCTATTCGATCAATGCACATAGGAGTCGGAGTCATAGATGTCTATGCTAAAACCATGTTAACCTTATCTGTGGTATTGAATATGAATCCAAGGACTGGTTGTTGTGCTGCCTAATATGTTGGAATATTAGTTGCATGTCAAGAAATGTTACTTAATCTTGTCCAGTTTATACCTATCAATTCATTTTGCTTGTTTGGAAGCTGTTGATAGATTAATCAGAGGCAGCCCATAGTGTTAATTAAAGTCGTTAAGTTGCTCATAGACTTCTATACTTAGCAAGTATATCATGGAATATTGGTTTACTGTTTTCCTGCCCTCAAACTGTTTCGTGGAAGGTCAGGAGGGTAGGATCAGATCTGTGTGAAATTCTGTGATGATTTTGGGTTTATTTGAATTCATATATGTTAGTGTATCTAATACATCCCTATGACCGTGTACGCATGAAATATACTTAAATATACATAGTATATATATGATCTATGGAGTTTGCTTTGAATTTGTATCTTTACATGTTTAAGCCTTATTGATCGTATACTAATCTTTCTCTCTCATATCTTTTATGCATGACCTTCGCACACGAGTTCGAGGGACTCGTCTGCCGCATTCGATGTTGGGCCAAGGCCCGACGAAATATCATCTCCCCCTCACGGTTCAGTTCTGTTCGCAGCCCCTATTCAAGTAGAAACAAAGTCTGGGCCGAAGCCCAATAAGACAACCAACAGCAGCAGATCAACAGTCCCAAAATGGGCTGGCCTATTGGATATTATTTGCTTTTTCATCTTACTTTGTGCATATTCATATTATGCAACTAACTCATTGTTTGTTTTGTTTTTTCTTAAATTAGATAAATCCTCATTAATTAGTAGGTTTAGTTTTAGTAACGGGTAGTTAGTTTAAGGAAGACTAACAATTAATTCCATAAGCTTTATTCTCTTCTTTTCATGTTTTATTTTATTTGGAATAGTTGATTTGCAAAATGGCATGACTATATATTTTAAGTAAAAGGAATCATATTTTATTCTTACCATCATATATATATTTTCAAAACATCACTAATGTGCAAGTATAAACTCAAGTGTATTTTATAAATAACTTTTCAAGTTTGAATCAATCATATATTTTTAGCTAAGCACAGTTAGTAAAAAATCATAAAAAGGATAAAGAAGAACCACATTTTCGTCTACTCATGTGCAAACTATCTTTTGCAAGTTTTATTTTAAAATAGCATTAGTATTTAAAATTATATCAACATTTACAAGTTTTATTTTAAATGGCATTTGAAATTCCTTTTTCATGCAAATTATCACATTTTCTATAAATTTCATCCTAAATAGCATTTTGTTTAAAACCTTAGCAATATTTATAAATATTATTTTAAAATAGCATTATTATATTTCTTTCTTCAAAATCTTAGTAATATTATGAGCCATTCTCTTAAAATTTAAGTACCTTATTTAACCTTAATTAATTAACCTAAGTTCGGTCGGATAACCGTAAGTTAACGGATCTTAAAGGATGCCTAACCCCTTCCCTTTAGGATAATATAGAACCCTTACCTAGAATCACACTTTGGTTAAAGCGTGACTATTAACGGAGGTTAGTTTGACCTTAAGTTAATAATTAGGTGCCCTAATTCACCTTAAAATCAATTAGGTGGCGACTCCTAAAAATAATTAATAGGAATCTCCAATACGTTATACTCTAATTCTGACTCCGGTTAAAATGGGGTGTAACAAGAAATACTTTACCCAACACCTCTTAGGTCCATTGAATTTGTTGATATTTCAGGTGATGCCTCTTCTGAGGAGAGACGAGAATATAGACAAGTAGAAAAAGCTTTAAGTTCATATTTAGAAATAATAAATTCAGAGACATTATCATCACTAATAAACAATAGACTCTTACAAAGTCAGATTAACGAAGAGACAATCTCTGCTATAACGTAGGAATTACAAGGTATAAGGGAAGATATAGAAAGACTCACAACTAGTATAGAACACCAGAGGAAAGTCAGTAAAATAAAGATTCCTTTAGGATAATAACTAAAGCTAGGAAAATAGATACATTAAAAAATCTAGAATACTTAGACTTAAGAATATACCCAGAAAGGAAATATAGAGCATTAAAAGATAATAGTATTATAAAGTGTAATTTTAGTAACGGAGACCATATATTACATAGTGAAGACAAACAGTTGAATACACTAGTAGATTTAGTCATAAATTTAGTGAAAAAATACAAGAAAATAATAAAGACATTACTAGAATATTAGAGGTAGTAGAAGCATCCCAAAACAAGCAAAAAAAAAACTTTCGAAAAATTAGAACAAAATCTTGATTACTTGAAAACACAAGAATTAGAATTAGAAAAGAAAGTCCAGACTCTAATTAACAAATTTAATCTAGAAAAATTACCTACAAAGACGGAAATAGAAAAGTTAGTTAAAGTTATTACAGAAAAATCAAAAGAAATAAAACTAAACACAACCCAAATAGTCTCTAAAATAACGCAACAGGTAGAAGTTTTAACTAGTGATATTAAAGAATTAAAAAAGACAGTAGAGGAACTAAAAGAAATCACTCTTTCATGAGAAGACCAACCTTAGCTCAAGAAGAAGCCTTAAAATTAATAGAAAAGTCTATACCTTTACCAGCAGACTATAAAGATTATATACCTAACGCTAAATCGGATCAAATAACACTACAACAAAATATTACAATAATTTCATTAATATTAGAAATAATAAAGAAAACAGAAATAATAGTACCAAGATTAGAATTAATAAGTGAACGCGTACGGTTGTTAACTGAACAACAAAAAGAAAAAAATAAAGAGACCTCTAACAATAAAGAAGTTGAAGAATTAATAGACCAATTAAAAAAGGTAGAAATAACCCCTCAAAAAGAAAAAGTCAATATAACTAGAAAAGCACAAAAATGGACCTTCTTCCAATTAGATCAAGAAACGAAGACGGATCAGAAAGGCGAGAAAGACCAAGAGTAAGTTTTTCAGATAATAGAATAGGTAATAATTTTTTATCAAGAATTTTAAATAGGAGAACGCCAGAAGAAAATAACCAACAGTTAAGTGAGGTAATAGATGTAGACCAAGTCATACAGATTTTCCAACAAAATCATTAAAACTACTAAATCCAAAGACTTTATACAACATAGGACAGTTCTCAAGAACAACACAGTTATATAGACATTATTGAGAAGAGCAGTTGTCAGCCATAGGAACTAAAGTTACTACTATAAATTTAATAAATCCAGAAGCTTTAAGACAAATAAAAAATGCTGGAAGGACGTTAATGCATATGGGATTAGTAGTAATAGGATTAAAAGGATTAACTAGAAAAAATTTAGGAACTAAAGTCCTAATAGTAATTTACGATGATAGATGGTCAGACATGAAGAAGTCAATAATCGGAATAACAGAAGTAGATATGAAAAATAATGGAGGAATTTTTTTATATTATTCCAGACTTTATAATGAATCTAGTAGAATTTGGAAAACATATAAAAATAGGAATACAGACTAAAGGATACGAAGAAATGTGTAATGAAAATAATTTATTAATGTGCGTGGGATTCTTAGGAAAATGACTAATAATAGTAATACTAAGTTTAAAATTAAAGTAGAAGATGTCGTAGAATTAATGGGAAATAAAGGAATAAATTTAATTAAACCCGTAAAAATAAATCCTGAAGAATACGCAGGGTTAGAATGGAAATTAGAAGACTTTATTAGAAAAAAGATTCTACAAAGGAGTCACACCTAATGTACACTAATTCTAAAGGAGAGACATCTATAAGATTTACCAACTATAATTACACACCACAAAGAGACATAGAAGAAGAAAGTACTATAGATGAAAATGAAACTACTGAGTCAACCTTTATGAACATAGAATTGATACAAGAAGAATTTGAAGTAGACATAGCTATAGAAGAAGCAAAAAGACTTCATAGAGAAAATAAAAATATAAGTTTTAGATGTAAAGAATGTAAGTTAGGAGATCTAACAATAGAAGAAACTATAAGTCACTTTAAATTTTGCGAAGCTAGAACTGATAAATGGGGATATAGAGTAGAACAATATACCAAAAGAAATCAGATGCTTTTGATAAAATATTAGAAGATATACAAGACAGTGATGAAGAGATAGAATTAGACTCAATAATAAGCCAAAAAGAATTAATGGAATCTAGTGCATCTAGTTCTAGTCCATTTCAAAGAATAACCGGAGAACAATACACGGTAGACACCAGTACGGGAAATGTACCTAGAAGAAGAGTTTTTAGAACAGCAGGAGAACCTATAGACAATATAAAACCATCAGGAAAAAGAATGCCTATAGAAGAACCTATTATTCTCCAAGAAGGAGGTAATAAAGGAAAGATACTAAATATAGCAGCTCATGATCCACAAAGATGGAATTCAGTAATAGACCTTTGGAAAGGAATAGTAGTAACGGTATATAAAAACTTATAATGATACGGATGCTTTGAAACGATGTATAAATACTTAGAGACATTTTTAGGAGAATTAGCTAAAGCTCTATGGGAAGCATATAAAGAAGATTTTCCAATGGAATTTCAATACTTAGTATCCATGGGAGCAAATCCATACAATTTTACCAATAAAATACATACTTTAATTACAGGAGAAGATTCAAATAGTGGATTAGTAATACTACAAAGAAATGCATTAATTAAACTAGAACAATTAAGTATAAGTAGTTGGTTTCATATTAAGAAATTCTTAAATGACTATTTTTATTATTGTACAATTAGTGGAAATGCTTTTGATCAAGAATTAGGTAAAAAATTATTTAATAAATTACCAGGAGCTCTAGGAAGAGAAATAGAAGACAGATGGAATAAAAGAGACGGAGTAGTACAAAATCCTAATCTAAAATGGTCAATAGGACATAGAATATAACATATAATGGATATACTACAAGAAAAATGCACGCATATACAAATACAAAAACAATTAAAACAAAATGAAACGAATTTTTGTACAAGCGTGGTATATACTACTCAGAGTTATGATAAAGACAATTATAAAAAGAAAAAGTATAAAAAATATAGAACTCAATATAATAGAAATTACCCTCAATACAATAAAAAGAAATATTATCTTAGAAAACCATCAGCTAGAAAACCTTATTTAGAGAGAAACAGACATATAAGAAAATAAAGAACAGATAGAAATTACAAAAACAAATTGGAATGTTTTACTTGTGGAAGTGTAGAACACTTAGCAAACACATGTCCAAAAAGAATAAATAATAAGACATGAAATTCACAGCTGATTGAAGACTTTCAAGAAACCTTAATAAATGTAGATGAATATATGTCAGATACAGAAAGTATATATTCCATAGTAAGTGTAGACACTGAGGAAAAAATTAAAACAGACTCATCAGACTCAGAAGCAGAAGAATTAATCAATGAAATAGGATTAGAAAAACTAGACCTAGAACCAATTCAAATGGATAATCTAGCAAATATATAGAAGACTGTAGTCACAACTTTGAAAGAAATAAAGGTTTAGATAGTAATGCATGTTTCTCTTGTAAATGGTTTCCTAGTAGAGATAAAAGGGCAAAATGTAAAAAATGTTTTATAGAAGGATGTATCATGTGTATAGAAAAAGAATTTAAGACAAAAACACATAAAGAGGAAAAACATAAAAAAAAATAGAAGATCCTACTATTAGTCTAAGAATAATAACATTAGAAACTAGGCTAAATGAATTAGAAACCAGATTAGGTAAACTAGAAAAAGGAAAACAAAAAGAAGAAGATAGCGAAGATGAAGAAATAGGTTTATCTAATATACAACCACTAAGAACAATACCAGAAGATTCAACAGCAGAACTAATGAGTATAGAAGATCATGGAGCCTTAGTATGTAATGAAGACAAAAAATTAGGAACAATAAAAATACTTGCTAGAATCAAAATAGATGACTATGAAATAGAGACTTAGCATTAGTAGATTTAGGATGTACTAAATGTATTATAAATAAACGAATAATCCCACCAAACTTAATAAAAGTCCTAGATAGACCAGTTGCAGCCATGCAAATGGATGAAACTCATAATATATATAAACATTATGTTCATAAGGCATACATTAGCTTTATCAACACTTGTTCAGAATTTTACAAACCTAGTTATAAAATGGATAAAATATGGGTAAGAGACTTAAATATAAATATAGACTTTGTCATAGGATTAGACTTTATGTTGCATAACAATGGAAGTTGCATGATTACAAGAGATGGAGTAATTTTTCTAAAAAGTATTACTCATACACCTGTACAAGCCCTTAGAGCTGAAACTAGAATTAGACATAAGAAGATCCCTACTCCAGACCAAATAAACCTGCAAAAGAAAGAAGAGAGTTGTTGTAAAGATTGTCAAGACAACAATACATGCTGTAAAAGCAAGACAGAAATAAAGAATTTAATTCTAGAAGAAGAAGAAATACTAAACAATGATAATCTAATAGAAAAAAAATTACACTTTAATAGACATAGAAACATAATTATATAATTTAAAAACAGGGATAGAAAGGATAGGAGTAATAAAAAACCAAAAGATTTAGATAATATAATAAAGATACTAGATGAGATAGAAATTATAGGAGAAAAACCTCTACAACATTGGAAAAATAACAAAATTGTATGTAAATTAGACATAATAAATCCAGAATATATAATTAAAACAGCCTCAATAGAAGCAACTAACCAAGATGTGGAAGACTTTAAAGTACAAATAAAGAAATTATTAAATCTAGGAGTAATATGAAGATCTACTTCTAAACATAGATCTGCCGCATTTATGGTAAGAAACCATAGTGAGATAGTAAGGGGAAAAGCTAGAATGGTAATAAATTACAAAAGACTTAATGATAACACCAGAACAGATGGATATAAGTTACCAGACAAAACATAATTAATAAATAGAATACAAAGTAAAAAGATCTTTAGTAAATTTGACTGTAAATCAGGATACTGGTAAGTACGAATGCATGAAGAAAGTACAGAATGGACTGCATTTACACACCCGAAGGACATTTCGAATGGTTAGTAATGCCATTTGGATTAAAGACAGCTCCACCAATTTTTCAAAGAAAAATGGATAGTATATTTGGAGACTACAAAAGGTTTGTCCTAGTATACGTAGATGACATATTAGTATTTAGTAAAGACATGAAAGAACATTTAGGATATTTACAGACGGTATTTAGATTATTTGTAGAAAATGGAATAATAATTAGTAAGAAAAAGATGAAATTATGTAAAACCCATATAAACTTTTTAGGAGTAGTGCTAGGAGATGGCAAGATAAAATTACAGCCTCATATAACTAAAAAGGCCTTAGAAATGCCAGATAAATTAGATAATGTTAAAGAATTACAAAAATTCTTAGAAATAGTAAATTATGCTAGAAGTTTTATAAAAGACTTCCGAAAAATAGCAGGACCATTATATTCAAAAACAGGATCAAATGGTCAAAAACACTTTAATACAGAAGATATTATACTAGTACAAAAAATAAAGAAAAGATAAAAAAATATTCCAGACTTAAATATGCCCCTAGAAACAGACTATTTAATTATAGAAACAGATGAAAGCTTCGAAGGATGGGGAGCAGTATTAAAGGCAAAACCAAATAAATATAGCAATAAAAATGAAGAAAAGATATGTGCTTATCAAAGTGGTAAGTACCGAGAAAAAGGAAATATGAGTAGTATAGACGCAGAAATTTTAGTTGTAATATATGGACTGAATAGTTTTAGACTATATATACTGAATAAGCCAGAAATATTAGTTCAAACAGACTGTGAAGCTATAGTAAAATTTTATCAAAAAATTAATGATAAAAATAGTATTATACGAAGATGGCTAAATTTTATGGATACTATTTCAATCTATAACTTAAAATTTGAACATATAAAAGGAAAAGATAATAACCTAGCAGACCAATTAAGTAGATTAAAAATCACTTCTAACTAATTTTTTTGTTTGAACAAAGATGAGACCATCAAGTTCTCAGACAGCAGATAAGGGAAAAGGCATAGCCTTAACCCAAGACGCTTACAGACAAAAGGTACTAGGTAACCTTCATTTTAGACCTACATCTGCATTAGACAAAAACGCCTTAGAAAGAATACATTTTGGAACCAATAATTTAGTATTTTTTCCGCCATCTAATTTAACTTTTAAGGTATTACCAGAATATGTAATAGACAAACAACATACATATTTAGTAGACAATTTGTGGATATCACATAACAAAAAAGACTCTAGTCATTTTGTAGCCACTCTAAATGCACTTTGTCAGTATTTTACAGACAAAAATCTAGCTAAGAAATTTAAATTTTATGTTGTAGTCTACGGTAGAACTAATGGTATTTTTCAAACTTGGATATAAGTTTTAGACTCTATTAGAGATATAAGAAAATCTCTTTTTAAAGACTTTAATGATTTCACTGAGGCATTAGACTATGCTAGAGGAGTATTGGGTCCAAATTACTATATTTCTCCAGCTCTTAGACAAAATCCAGATAGAATCCCTCAGTACAATATATAAAAAGACACAGACAAGGTGATTTTTTGCGATCACTGCTCTACTATGACTGAGACAGTTAGAAGACTTAACTAGCAAAAAAAGACACTCATCCAAGAAAAAATGAAACTCTTGGAACAAGCAAGACTGTTAGAACAACGACTACAAGCAGTGAAGTTCGAATTAGCACAATCCCAGAGTTTTCCATCTCAGACAAAAATGGATGAGACGGGTGTGCATTCCCCAATGAATGCAAATAGATCCACTGTATCGGATAAAGATACAGCTAGTCAGGCTCAAACGGTAGCCGGTAAAGACTCATTAAATCCGTTGATGGCTATCACTTTGCTAAAAAGTGAAGACGAGGGATGTTCATCTCTCCAAACAAGACGAAGATTACCAAAGACACTGACGCAAGGAGCTACTTTTACCAAGAAAAGCATACTTGCAAAAAAGAAAAAAAATGACAACATAGAAAGTATAGTTAAAGAGACTTTGGAAAGATTTTTTCAAACAAAAGCAGAACAAGACAAGCATATAATCAAGAACCCTAGTCCAGAATTATCTCCAAGCCCAAGGATGTCACCAGTCCATAGTTCAGACAAACGAGATGTGGTAAATTTTCAGAACAGTGCATTTCAAGATTCACAAGACCCAAACGACGATGACTCAGGAATGAGTTTTGATTCTATTGCCCTACATAAATTAGACACATAAAAAAAAATTAGTGAAAGAAATAAGACAAAAGACTGAAAGAAGTGTTAGTGGAAGAAATAATCATGATGAGACAAAAGACTGAAAGATTCTTTGAATAAAAGTAACGGCTAGAAGACATTTGCAGAAAAAGAGAACTTTATTAAAGGTAGCTTTAATAAAGCAGCCACAGTAAACGGACAGATCAACAAACGGACAAGAAAATAAAGTTTCTTTTGGAAAAGTTCACGTGACGATAGGGCCCAAAGAGTACCCGGTTGAACTCAAAGATTCTTTAAGTGTTTTGAAAGCCGGAGTTGAAGTCCGCCAAACACCTATAAATAGCAGCATTTGTGGAGAAGCAAAGACATCACCAAGAAGAACACCAACCACCTCTCTCTAAACAAGTCCATATTCCCCTTCTCTTTCATCAAATTCTCCAATCCCTTTCCCAGTCCAAAACTTTGTAATATAAGCTCCTATTGTACAATATATAGTATTAAGTTTTTAATACCTACCCTCTAATGTGAAGTAATTTTTGGGATTCCCGAGAGGGAAACCTCTCTCCGTCTTCAAACCATGTAAGTTTATTCACTATGTTTTCTGTACTAGTCTCCCTATTATGTAAATTATTTCATGATTATATAAATATTATGTTTATATAATTATTTTCTTGTTATCATGAAACTGTTATGCTTAATATATGGTTATTCTCTTAACTTCTTAATAACCTCGATGGATTAACCTGTAAATTCCTAGGTTTTAGAGAGGCCGTTTTAATATCCAAATAATGAAGGACGATGTTGGCCGTGGTTATTGGGGTGTGGTTAAAGAAGACTGTTATTAAGAACAAAGGTTAAGAGAAAGAGATGAACAGTATAACAAGATTCATGACTGGACATAGTCCAGATTAAAATAAATAAATAAATAAACTTTGGGAGATAGACAGAAAATTAAGAAATATAACTACATGATAAGAGGAAATATAAGAGTGAGGAAGTACCGAGTAGGATTGTTAAAAATTTATCGAAAAACAACACTAATTTCCCGGCTTTGTCCTTTGAACTTTTCTTATTGAAGAAACTTATTGAAAAAATCACTACCTATATATATATATATATCATCATTTAATCATGATTAATATAATTAATTGTTATACTCACTTTATTAAATCACTTAATCATGATAATTACATTAATTTGGTGTAACCACCTGGATAAGTATTTACTCTGGCCTAAGCATATAATTGGGAAGCAAAATTGAAGTGTGTCGTTGGAAAAACGGGGAAAAGTTGGTGGGGGCATTTATTTATTATCCCAAGAACAAATAACGCGTGATCTTGCTGCTAAAATTATTCCACTTCTTTTTCTTTTTTTTTAATCTAAAACCTTTTTGAAGAAAATATCTAATTACGTATGTACGACAATTGAGCACCCTTCTAATAAATCACTTCTTACACAATTAGATGAGACCTGTCATTTATGCTTCTTCTAGACTCCAATGAAAAGTACTTCATGACTTTATACGTAGTAGATTGAATTTTGAATCTTCGCCAGAAGTGCCTATTGCTTCTTCCCTAGATCATTTTCTCCTATTCACCAAATCATTAAATCTATTGTGTAAGCTTCTTTGTCTGTATTCTATTGCAGCTACCATCAAACTCAAGGACACTACGGTCTACGTTCATGTATATGCTGTCGTCCGCTTAAGAAGGTTATGTTGTGAATAATTCCTGTAGTACTGTGCAAGAAGTTACTTACGAGATCCCATTTGTGTAAATTTTGGTGGACAGAGTTATCCGATATATATATATGTTGGTGAGAGGTAGCACATACCTGATGGAATAGTCAAGGTGCGTGCAAGTTGGCCCGAACATCACCGTCATCAGAAAAAGTTACTAATGGGCGAAGAAAAGGTTATAGACTCGCAGGTTTAAAAATGTACAGACACATAGAACTAGCTTTTGGGATTGAATTATGCTCTGTGATTTCTCTAACAGATGGTAAGTTGACCAAGAAGACTCCAAAAAGAAAAGGGAGAAACTCGATCATCATAAAGAGACTGTAAAATCTACTTCAAGATTCAATGTTGGTTCAACAATAGTAAACTTCAAGTGAATTAGGAGGATGAGATCGTGTAGGTGTCTTTATTTATTTATGCTTTTGGTCCATAAACTTATCAGTATATTTCATTAGATATTTGAACTTGGCATGTTCCGATTGAAGACCTAAGCACATAATAAAAAATTATATACTAGACACATCCGGCTAAAAAAATTGGAAAAGTTTATGGCATGCTTTCAAGCACTCATTACGTAAATTAGTTAACCACTTAAAATATGTCACCTCCTTTAATTAATTATACGTATTAGCCTCAATAAGCTGTAAAATCCGGGGCATGTTTCAATTGATGTTGATGTGTATAATTAAATAAGGTAAAAATTTTATGTGATTATGTAATGAACGTTTGAGAACACACGCGCAAAAAAAAAAATAAATCAAAATTTGAGATAGAAGGATCTAATAGGAACACTCTATCTGTTTATCATATATTCAGGTGCTCAGTTGGAACATCCCATAATTCGAGTGTAAATAAGTGAAATTTACTGGCAAGTTTAAGGGGTTGCTGATGTATTCAATTTTTTTTTTTTTTTTTTTTTTTAATTTTTATCCCAACCTTTTAATAATTTTAATATGGAGCCCAACCTATCTTAATTAGCCCCTTTAACCTTTTGGGGTAAAAGAAATTAGAAAAGGAAATATAGCCCCTTCCTCTTTTAATTGAGACTCAAAATGTCCTTTTACCTCTTTACCTTACGTCACTTTTATTTTGACATGAACCTGCGATGTCCCGAAAAAACTTAGACATAATTTGTTTATGAATTAAAGATAATATTAAAAGGTTGTCTCCTTCCCCCAAGTTGACATCCAAATTAAAGTAAATTTCACTAAAGTCAACGACGACTCAACGACTCAAGTTAATTGGATTAATATTCCCAAGTTCATGCGCAAACACATGCAGAAATTACGTAAGTCCAGAAACCAAAGGACCGATCAATATATAACACGCAAAAGTCTTCTTGAATTCTTCTACCTATTAAAGTTCTTGTTTGTGTTCGTCTTAGAAACGTACTACTTATAATCGCATTTTCCTTTCTTTCTTTCTTTCTTTCTTTCTTTTTTTTCACTCTGAAATATTCTCATCGTGTCTTAAATTTCGTTTGCTTTATAAATTCTGTCAGTAATATAGTAGGAGCATAAATTCTATAAGGACAGTTATTACACGTCTTAGTCCTCTTTTTCTTGCAACTTTTTTAACATTTTGTTGGGGGTAGAAATTATATGGAGGAATTTGTTATGATACTCTTCACGGTCCTACCTATTTTTGTGGGATTTCTTATCTTCATAATTTGCTGTGTATTCGGTTCCATCAATATGCAGAAGAATAACAAGAGTCCTGCTGGGAATAGTAGAAGTCAAAGAGGTGGAGTTTCTAAATATGGCGGTAGAGGGAACATCAGTGATGCATGTGATGGTGTTATTGCCATGGCTACTCTGACCAGCATAACATGTAATACTAGTGTTGGTTTTCAAGGTGATAGTAATTGCGGTGGTGTTGGTGGTGAGGTTGGTCACAGTAGTGGTGGTTGTGGTGGTGGGGATGGTCATGGTGGTGGTGGGGGTGGAGGATTTTGATCAATAGGTCAAACTGTAATTAACTATTCTTTTGTACTTAATGTTACAATTTCAAGTTGTAATTTCGCCATGTTTTGTAAAGCTTGTTTCAATTTGTTTGTATTACTTTTCTTTTGGTCGATTCGTTTTAAAAAATTGCATCCTTTCTTTTTTTGGCAATTTTTTAGTTTCAACTTTCCACATACATGTTTAAGAGCACAAAATTTGTGTTTTGTCACTGAAAGTATGTGACTCATGTATTTAAAGATGAAATTTAATTTTTGTCACAAAAAGTGAACAATTAGTGACGAATTTTGTGTTGTAGCTAATGATTTCGTAGCTAAATATCATATTTGTTGTAGTGACCATAAGATTGAAAAGTCTTCTTTTCTTTCTTAACCCCGTTCCAAGTTAAACTTAGACAAACAAATTCAAATGGAGGGAGTAATTTTTATTTGATTCATAGAAATGTCAGTGTCGAACTAATTTGTGTTACGTGTTCGTTTGCACAACATATAGAAGAAAATAAAATTTTAAAAAAAAAATGATGAAAGAAATGTTGTCAAAAAGAATTTTTAACAACAACAACATACTCAGTGTATTTTCACAAGTAAAATCCGGAATTCGGAGGGTAGAATGTACACAGATCTTATCCCTGACTCGTGAAGATAGAGAGGTAGTTTTTGAAAGACTTTCGGCTCAATTAACACAAAACAAAACATAGCAAATAAGATATATATATATATATATATATAGTGAATAATATAGAAAGCGTAATATAGCATTCAGAGCAAAATAAAGCAATAACTAAAGCACTAGAGACAGGTAGTAGCATAAATATCTTGGACACGACACTGCAAGAATAATGCCAATACTATCTACCCACCAAGCCTATTCTAACCTTCTACCCTAATAAGCGATCTCCATATTCTCTGATCTAAGGTCATGCTCACGGTAAGCTAAAGCTATGACATGTCCTGTCTAATCACCTGTCCCCAATACTTCTTTGATCTACTTCTACCCCTCCTTAAAGCAACGACTTCCAACCTCTCAAAAAGAATTTTTGACCTTTTTCTTTTGTCTCATCTCATGCACTTCCTAGACGCGCAAATGCTATCCACGCCATGTGGACGCAACTAGAAATTTGGAGTTCGAATTGTTTAAATTTGTTGAAACAGTCTAAGTAGGTGTAAACAAATTTGAAGTCAAACATCTGGATTGATTTTGAATAAAAATTGCATCTAAAATTTGTGGAAATGGTTTGTCGCTGTAACTAGCGGCGTTATACACCATTATATATAGTTCTATATATTAATATATTATGTTATACTTTTATAGGGAAAATAGCTTCAGTTCACCCTAACGTCTGACCAAATTAATTATAACACACTCAACGTTTACGGGTGATCTTTTACTCTTTTGGACAATTTTAAAATAAAATTAATACCTCCCTGGATAGTGGGGTGGCACAGAGAGCGTACTTCACTCTCTTTGAGAGAGTAAGAAGCAAATAAAAATATTAAAATAATACTTTCGACATTTCTACTTTTCATTTTACTTTTTCTCTTTTCTTATTATTTTCCTTTTTTTCTTTCTCTTTTATTCCTCTCTTCTTCTTTGTTACACACACTTCCTCTCACCGGAAATATACAGTTTCCAACAATTTTTTCCAGCAATTATTTTCTGTACAGGGAGATAGCAGTGGTCACTAATAACGCAGGATAAAAATCACCAAAAAAAGACATTTTTTCGGCCAAAATCATGGCAAACACCACATGTAAGGAACAATAATATACACAAATATACAAGGCAGTGGAGGTCGGCGGCGTCGCTTCAATGGTGGATATCGGGTTAATGCCGGAAAACGTAACAGTCACCGGAAAACTCAGAACGTAGTCGGAGCGATCAAAATTTATGCGAAATCAGTCCGTTAGCAACAAGAAACAATAGGTCCCAAAAGATAAAGCCAAACAAAAGTCGCCGGAATTTTAAAACTCCAGCCAAATCTGCGAAATAACAAAATATTAGCATCAGACGAAAAATTTTATTAGCGGGACTAGTTGCGTTACTTGAAACAGTGGTATTACCAGAGCAACGCCAGAAAAATACACAAGTGGCCAGATTTGGCCATTTTTTCTGGTGAGTTTGAGATCGCTGTTGATAGAGAAAAAGAGCGATCAAGGGAGAGGAGGCGGAGCAAAGTTTAGCTGGTTCGCTTCGCCATCGCCGGTTGTTTGGTGGTCAAATCCAGCGGCGGCAACTGGCAGAAACGAAGAGGGACAAGGGAGAAGGGACGACGCAGCAAGGGAGAAAGGGGGTGACTCGTGGCTTTGGTGGTAAAATACACATGTAAGGCGCGTGTAATTCACCCACACGAGGCAAATCTAGTTATGGCTTTTCAGGGTGAAATTTATTTCACTTTAAAATTGTCCGAGGAGTAATAGATCACCCGTAAAAATTAAATGCGTTATAATTAATCCAGCCAAACGTTAAGGTACACTGTAGCTATTTTCCCTACTTTTTATACAAGATAGATATTTAGTACTTAATATAAGGGAGGATCTTCTTTTTTCGTCATCCTCACAGGGTTACTTCTGAAATTTGTTAAAATTGCTCTCTGTTG
Source organism: Lycium ferocissimum (assembly GCF_029784015.1). Classification (NCBI taxonomy): domain Eukaryota; kingdom Viridiplantae; phylum Streptophyta; class Magnoliopsida; order Solanales; family Solanaceae; genus Lycium; species Lycium ferocissimum. The sequence continues at coordinate 60,569,012 of NC_081350.1, forward strand.
AAAGTCAACAACCCTTTGGTATTTCAAAGGAAGGAATACGGAACAACTTTGTAAAAATGTGGGACCCATTAACTACTCACTATACTCCTTAGTTCTAATTTGCAGGCACGTGTGTTTTCTGATTGCCACTGCTTGTTGATGGTATTGTTTTCTCTCACCAGCCTATTATAGCAACAAAACCGGTAAAAAGGTTATCTGAGCTGAAATTATTTTGATAGCTGGAAGATATGGGTTAGAAAGAAACTAAGACATGCATTACGTGGCTATTTTTAAAATGATATATGAGAATATTTTCTCCATAAAATGAGTGTGGTACATATACTCAAATCATTTGTGGTGTTTCTTTTTAAACACACCACTTAAAAAATAATATAAATTAGAAGTTTTTTTTTAGAACTATTTTACATTTATTTATATTTTAAAATATAATCTCTCTTTATTAAATATTTTTAAAGTTACGGTATACCAATGAAAAAAATAATCAGCAACATTAGTTAAGTGAGCTATTTTACTTCAAGATTATTTGTCTCTCCCAAAGACTTCTTAGAAATTTGTTTAATCATTTATCGGATAAGGATAATTTCGAAGAAAAAAACATGAATACCTACTTAATTTCTTAATTAAAGATCACCTTTTCTGGAACAAAATATAATAAAAAAATCACTTAGAAGTGATTGGAGGGAGTAGCTTTTTGGAGCTTGCAAAAGATGATATTTGGGGAACAACATTGGCAGACTCTATGCCAGCAGCCGCAGTAATACAGAGTATGTAAGCGTACATTATCAGAAATTATAAGATGTAAAGCATTTATAGAGACTCTTTAATTGTCGAATTACTATTTTAATAACTTAATGTGCAAATAGGAAAAAATTAAATATTTAATTTTTAATAGTTGTTAAGCCCTGGCCAAATGACACTAGTAATGTTTATATAGGTATATAATTATTGTACAATAATGTACAAACGAGTACAAACACTATTGCGGAAAAAAAAAAACACGTAGATGCAATGTATCGTATTGGCTGTATATTTGTGCAAATTTCCCTATTATTTCACTCCCCATAATTGTTCATTCTTTTTTTTTTTTGGATTGAGAAAATCTTTTCTCCTAAAAAACAAAATTTATATTTTTGTTACTACATTGTATATAATCAAAGTGATTACCTATCAAAGAGAAAAAAGAGAAAGAGGAAGAGGAAGAAGAAAATTATTCTAAAGTTTCTAGTAGCATATTTTATCTGTCGATATGATCGTATTAATAAAACTTTAAGACCCATTGTACCAGCAATAGACATGACGCCACAAATTTCTTCAAATTGTATTTTTCTTACCTTTTTTCTGTTATTTATGATATTCCAAGGAAGTCGGTAACATAACGCCAACTAACTGTATTGTCAAGCTCACTAGATTTACCCTTGATTGTCCTTCTGTTCATGCTTCATATAGTAGTAGTAAAGTAATTTCTATTTCTATCTACTATATAAAAGCATGGATTTGAGAATGGATCGTCGACATGCCTGCTTACTTGCGGGGTTATTTTCGGTACTCTCTAACTTTAGTGCTTAAGAGTATTGTACCTTAGTGCTGCATGAATGTATTTTTTCACTGCTGAACAAGAAAACCCCTCCACTTTAGTTCTATTACTCCTGTACCAGTCAAAAAGTTGTTGTACCTGTGGGCCCCCAGTTGTCTACCCAGTGTTGAGTTTTTTCTTACCTTGTGGGTCCCACTAATAGTCATTTCACACGCCTGTTTACTACTTCAGCTACAATCAATAGATCTTCTCAAATACATCATTCCAACAATAATTCTTGCCATATAAGTACGTATTATTTGATGTATTTAAAAAGTAAGAAAAACAAAACTAACTAAAATCAATATATGTTAATGTGAGTTTTATTATTGTTTTTCATTCTATAATGCATATTGTATTTCAAAGGTTTTTTTTTTTTTAATTTGTGATCTTAAATATGCCATAATAACAATGTGATTATCAGGCTTTAAAACTTCTTGTCTAAAATAATATTAAAACATAAATATTGTATCTTGCTTAATACCACTCTTAATTTAGAGCCCGTTTAGTTTAGCTGATTTAAAGTAACTGATAAACATTTTTAAGTGCTGATGTTAATTTAATAAATAAGCAGTTACGTGTTTGGATAAAAGTACTGAAACTTATAATAAGCAGTTGAAGTGTTTAGCAGAAAAAATGTTGATAAGCAGGCTTTCTGTTAAAATGACTTAATTATCCTTAAAGTTGTTTAAACTAATAAAAAAGTGATTTTTACAAGATTTTCAATTTCAAGTTGATTCACATACAAAATCTTTTATGTCTCATTTTATCTTTAATATAAAATTTAATTAGACAAGATTTTTTTTTATATATAAATTATTTTATGATAATTTAAAAGATAATCAAAAGCTATAATGTAACAATTAATAATTTGAATAGTGCAAAACATACTTAATGAAATATTTGTATGGAACAAACAAATGCTTAATGAAATTTTGGCTGCTTCTTGATGGAGGCCGCAGAGTTACTGTTCAAAGGAGTCGTATAAAAGAATGAAGTTAGGAATAGGGTTAGGGGTTTTATTTCAACAAAGGTATTTGAGGGATTATAAAATAATATTAGGGATAGAATATTAAAATCTTTGGTCAAACTAAAAGTGGCTATAAGATGGAAAATAATAAGTTAAGGAAGACCAACTTATGGCTTATGAATTATTTTGGCTTATAAGTATTTTTATCTTTTTATCAAAAGCGAAGATAAGTCAAAAGTCTTTATAATTATTTGACCAAATATATGCCATAGCCAAACACCCTCATAATTTGTTGGGCCCGTGCTGGCACTGACTTTGCATCTAGTACTTATAGAATAGTGAAAGAAACATGCTTCTATATACAGTAGTATATAGTACTCCTCCGTCTCAAATTATTTATTATGATTATTAAAAATAGTTGTTTTAAATTATTTATTATTTTAAGAGTTTAAGGCACAATTGATATTTTTTTTCCTTTTACCCTTAGTAGAATTTTTTCATTAATAAAGATGACACATAAATAGAATAAACATTTAATGAAAAAATATTATAACTAAGATATAAATAAAAATAAAGTTAGTCAAATATCTCTTTTAATTAATATTTTTAAGAGACGTGTAAAATAAAAAAAATGATGAATAATTTGAGACGGATGGAGTAATTTAGAAGAGTGAAAGAAACAGGTCGACCTGAAGAGTGAAAGAAACAGGTCGACCAAAGGTAGTTTTGATATTTCACTAAAATCATGATTCTCGTCACAAATTTCCAATTATATAAAGTCAGTACGGCAGTACTTGTCTTTCCAAGGCGAGGTCCTGCCCTGCGTAACCAATTGCCAAATAGTACAAAAATAGCACTTGTAAGGTCATATTCACATGGGAAAAAAAAGAGTCTCAACACAACGGACTACTCCGATATTCTCCCTCGTCCTATAATAAGTGTCACCTTAATAAAAAATACGCATATTAAAAAATTATAATATAATGTGAAAATTTATCAAATTATCTTTATATAATGAAAATAAATTATTTTTTTCTCTTGATTAGAGCATGCACAAATAGTAAACCTTTTGACATTGAAAATTCCAAAATATTAAGTTACCAATCAACATTTAGATGTTACTTTAACTTGTCATTTTCTGACTAAGGATAAAATTGGAAAAAATTAGTTAAATAAGTCTGGGCTTTCTAATGTGACACTTATTATGGGATAAATTTTTTTGGTTAAGGTGACACTTATTATGAGACGAAGGGAATATATCACTGTGCCACTTACCAACCCACAACCTTAGACCAGCAGTTAAAATCGACTATCATCATATATAATTTGCTACAAAACAATAAGAGGGAACGAAAGTGTTACTAATGGAGGCCAAGAAAAACACCACTAGTGTAATCATGTTACCATGGCTAGCCCATGGTCACATAAGTCCATTCATAGAGCTAGCCAAGAAGCTTGCAAATAGGAACTTCCACATTTACATGTGTTCCACTCCTGTAATCCTACACTCCATCAAGAAAAAAGGATCACTCGAAGAGAAGTATACTCGGTCGATAGAATTAGTTGAGTTTCATCTTCCATCATTGCCAAATCTTCCTCCTCATTACCACACTACCAATGGCCTTCCACCCCATCTCATGACCACCCTCAGAAAAGCTTTTGAAATGAGCATTCCAAACTTTTCTAAGATATTACAAACTCTAAATCCAGACTTGGTCATTTATGACTTCAATCTGCCATGGGCTGCTGAGTGTTCCTCCTCTGTGAACATTCCTGCTGTGCAGTTCCTCACTTTTAGCGCAGCCATGATCGCTTTGGGCATCCACATGTATGATAAGCCTAGAGAAATGTTCCCATTTCAAGAAATTTACCTGCACGAATATGAAAGGCTTTCAATGAAGAAAGCTCTTAAAGCATTAGGTGGGAAGTTCCCATTCGACGAGGGTCTTAGGCGATCACACAACATTATTCTGGTTAAAACTTGTAGAGATTTTGAAGGGAAATATATGGATTATCTTTCAAGTTTGGTCTCCAAGAAAATAGTCCCGGTTGGTACACTAGTTCAAGAATCCAGCATTGACCAAGATGCTCATGAGGAGATCATGCAATGGCTTGACAAGAAAGAAAAAGGCTCAACTGTGTTTGTTTCATTTGGGAGTGAGTATTTTCTTTCTAAGGAGCAGATACATGCAGTAGCTCAAGGTCTAGAGCTTAGCAAAGTGAACTTCGTTTGGGTCATCAGATTTCCACAATGTGAAAGTATTGGTATTCAAGATGCATTACCAGAAGGATTCCTTGAAAGGGTAGGAGAAAGAGGAAAGGTTATGGAATGGGCTCCTCAAGCAACAATTCTTCAACACACGAGCATTGGTGGCTTCGTGAGTCACTGTGGATGGAGTTCTTTCACGGAAAGTATGAAGTTAGGTGTGCCCATAATAGCCATGCCTATGCAGGTTGACCAACCAATCAATGCCAGGCTTGTGGAATATATTGGGATGGGAATGGAGGCACTGAGGGATGAGAACGGGAAACTACAGAATGAAGAGATTGCAAAGGCAATAAGGAAGGTGGTAGTGGAGAAAAGTGGGGAGGCTGTGAGGAAGAAAGCCAAGGAACTAAGTGAGAAAATGAATGCGAAAGGGGATGAAGAGATGGATGGTGTGGTGGAAGAACTAGCAGCACTTTGTAACAACAAATGATCAGCAATAGGATTTAATAATTATCACCATTATTCCATAAATGTAATTTAACTAGCTGCGGGAATCTTAGTAGCTCCGTTGGTTGGTTACCTGAATTTTCACCTTGTTGGCCCCACATTGTAATCTCCTCCCTATTTCCCCTTCCCCTACACCCTGTGTAACAAAAAAAAAAAGTAATTTAACTGGTTGTATTGTTATCACTTATCTTCTTTTCGGTGTTATCAATATGTATTTATAAATAATTAGTTGCTGTTAGCTTAACCTGCTCATCAAAAATTCATTACACTAACAATAATTGTGTGAATCTAACATGGAATACGCAAAATACTTACATTGTAGCCTACAATTGAATTGCAAAAGAAGTACTAGATATTTCACAAGTAACTCATTCACTTACCTTGTGAATTGTCATATATATGGAAAGAGAAAAGAAACTAAATTACTAGAGAGAGGAAGAATTGAATTTGATCATGTCTTTGAGAATTCCAGCACACATGCTGGTTCCTGAAATTTGAGCATATATTTCAGTTAAAATCGTCCTGCATATTATTGAGACAATTAAGACAAATTCAGGGTGAGAATGCCAAGTTGATGTATAATTGATGAGCTGAACCAACCTTAGATAGGTAAGTTGAAATTACGAACAATTAAATATAAACCTTCCCGAATATTGGTATTTCTGGTCTATTTCACTCACATTTACACAATTAAGGTGAAAATACAAAGTTATTCTCTGCCATTTATTTAAGGTTCTAAATTATATTGGGAGGAAGAATATGAAGAACACACACGATTTACACACCAAGTCAAGTAGAGGTCATTTAAATTCAACTGATCAAGTTGAGTACCGAAGAAGCATAATGAATTTAACTGATGGCAATTGACAGCACGTTCAGGTTAATCAATCTAATCTGAATTCTCCTCATAAAAACAACTAAATTAACAAATATGAACATTGGTTTAAAACTGAGATTTTCCTGCTCAACAGTCCAGATAAGTCTTTGACTTCTGACTGACACTTTTTCAAACATCTGGATTTGTTAGAAATGCGTATAAGAAATTTAAAAATGGTAATAGGATATCAATTGAACTGAAAGTGCAACAGTAAAAGGTCAAAAATAGATATCAATGCCATGACATCGAAAAGAACAAAATTGACAAGAAAATAAAAAACTGGTGGTGATGGTGACGAAGAAGATTAAGCAGGTGTACTTATTTATATTTTGACTCCCCTTAGTGAAAACCCTGACTCTGCCACTAAGAGGAGGTGACCATAATGGAGGTGTAGCGGGAAATATGCTGGAGATAGAAATGGTAGTTGTGGTGGTGGATGTGAGGTTAGTGCCAGTGGATATTAAAGTGAGTACTGTGTCTTCGATTCAAGCTTACTGTCAATTTCAAGGATACTGTGGTTATGCACAGTGGCGGAGCCACATAGAGCCGAGGGGGTTTATCCGAACCCCATCGGCAGAAAAAAACACTATTTTTACAAGGTTAAAATTATTTTTATGTATATATAGTAGATGTTGAACCCCCTTAGGCTTCTTCGTATGTTTACTTTTTTATATTTTGAACCCCCTCGGCGGAAATCCTGGCTCCGCCACTGGTTATGCATATGCTGTGAATAATTCCTATACTTTACAAAAGAATTTACTTATGACATAAGAAGGTTGCAGAGTTGAAGCTTAAAAAAAGTATACACATTTCAAGGTAGGAACACAATTACTTTCTTATTGAGTAATTAAATGTGGCGTTAAAATTCATGTAATATTGCGGGATAAACAACCACATTAGCTAACTCAGATAACCTGAAGAAAACCGAGGGTGCTCTACTAATGTTGAGCTCCAAACTCTACCCCTATTTCCAAAAGTATACAGGAATCGTAGACACTAGGAATGAGTGAAACTAACCGGGGAGAAAGGGGCTAACTCTCCATAGAATGGAGAGCTGTACATTCTGCATCTCTTAAAGTGATGATAACTATGAACCATCTTTCAATTATCCAGGTTTTGGGGACAATTGACATATCATCATATCACTGATTATGATATGTCAGGATGGCAATCTTTTCACACTCCTACTTGCTAAATGTTGCAGAATGGACAATATCCAATAATGCCCTTTAGAGACTTCATTAAATTTCTTCCAGAGGGCATCACTTACATTTAGAACCCAAACTGGCATCTTAAAATATCTACAGCCTTTTGCTAATTCATCCCTTATCCTCTTAAACCATCCAAAAAAAACAAATGGATAAAAGGCATGAAAATGATAGTTTCAGTTTAGTTGTCTGCTGGACATCCTTTTCTGACACAAATTATCATTTTTTTAATGTGGTAACAAGTCATGGTCTATGCAACTTAATTGTTTCATTTCATCCATAATTGTCCACAACGTGCAGCCGATCTCTTCAAAGTTCAAATGGGACTGGTCTCCAGAGAGAAACAAACCAATGCTGTTTTTCAACAAAACCCAACTGCAACCTGGAAATTTCTTTATTCTTTTCAATTTCTTTGCCAGCCTAACTTGTTCTTCATCATTCTTCTTTCCAACAATAGAATACAGGTCAGACAAGACCACGTACGGAGCGGCATTACTCGGTTCTAAGTCCGAAATCCTCTGAGCTGCAAGCTTTGCAAGATCAAGACGCAAGTGAGTCTTGCTAGCACTCAGAAGAGCACCCCAAACCCCAGAATGTGTCTTGAATGGCATGGAATTAATCAAATTAACTGCTTCATCAAGTAAACCAGCTCGTCCTAGAATATCAACCATGCTAGTATAATGATCAGGCTCTGGTTCAATGTTGTATAATGATCTCATAGATTTGAAGTAGTTCCATCCTTCTTCTACGAGCCTGGCATGCATACATGCCGATAGAACCCCTAGGAAAGTGATACTATTAGGTTGCTCACCTTCATTCTGCAACTGGTGAAACAACTTAAGTGCTTCTTTGGCATAGCCATTTTGGGCAAATCCAGTAATCATTGCATTCAAAGAAACAATATTCGGGAAATTTATGAACTTGAAGATCCTGTAAGCATCATCTAAACTTCCACACTTGGAATACATTGAGATAAGAGAACTTTGTATAGACAACTCAAACTCCATATCCATTTTCAAAACACGAGCATGAATTTGCAGACCTTGATTTAACGTTGCCATACCAGCTGAAGCACTAAGCATACTACTTAAAGTTAACGGATTTGGTCTAACTGCACTTTGAAGCATTTTAATAAACCAGCGAAAAGCCTCCTCATATTCCCCTTTATTTACAAAACTAGAGATAAGAGCTGTCCATGCAACATCGTCTTTCTCAGGAATCATTTTAAATAAATCAACACATTTTTCAGTCAACCCTTTTTCAGAAAACCCGGTAATCATCGCTGTCCATGAAACAACATCCTTTTCCGGAGCCCTCTTAAAAAGCTCATATCCCTCTTCAAGATTTCCAGCTTGAACAAAAGCACTAATAAGAGAATTCCAAGAAATAACATCTTTCCTTAACATCGAATCGAACACACTTTTAGCTGCATCTACACAACCAAATCTAGAATACATAGTAATCAATGAATTACCCAAGAAAACATCAAATTCAAATCCCAAACGAGAAACCAATCCATGAACTTGATAACCTTGTCGATGCCTACTAAATATTCCACAAGCTTCTAAAACAATCGTCAGCATAGTAGGCTCAAGTCTCACATCACTTTCTCTTCTCATTCTTAGAAACAAATCAAATCCATCCTCGAAACAACAATTTTTCATATATCCATCAATCATAGCACCCCAAGTGACCTCATTTCTCTCCTTCATCTTATCAAACAACCCCCGAGCCTCGATAACTCTCCCATTCTTGGAATACCCATCGATCATCGCACTACAAGAAACAATATCTTTCTTCACCATACCATCAAAAACACGAATTGCATCATCCAACTTCCCAACTTTCAGATACCCATTTATCAATACATTCGAACAAACAGGTTCACGATAAACCATAGGCATCCGAACGTACAAATTTTCCGCCATATCAACCCTCCCTGCATTAACAAAACCCGTAATCATCGCAGCAAAAGACACCGCATTTCTCTCCGGAAACGCCTCAAAAAACCTAAAAATCTCATCAATCTCAATTCTATTCCTCATATAACCCGTAAGCATCGCGTTCCACGATGCAACGCTTCTTTCAGGCATTTCATCGAACAGTTTACGGGCTTTCTTGATTTGCTTGTTTTGAGAGTATGCGGTGAGCATTGCAGTCCAAGTAACGATATTTTTTGTGGGCATATTGTAGAAAATGGATTCGGCTTCTTTAATGTTTCCGTTTCGGCCATTTTCTGCAATTTGGGTGTTACAGTAAATCAAGAATTTGTTTGTTTTAGTACTAGTGTTATAAAGGGTATTTGAAGAAGTTGAGTATTTAAGGTTAGAAAGTGCAAATATTGAGAAAGGGTTTGGCTTTGCTAGCATGACTGATAAACAAATAAAGCTTCCATACAAGCCAGTTTTTCAAATCTTTCTTTTTCTCTATTTTCCCTCCTTGTTCATATAACCTGTCATTGCTTTAGCGGAAAAGGGTATAAACGCCGTTGAAGTATGCGAAATTACTATATTTGGGCTGAAATGTCTTTATGTTACACAAAACTTAATAAGGACATATATTGGACCTATACGCATACTAAGGGTATATTAGGTCCAATTTAATTCATAACTGCAATTATGTAATAATTTATGAAGCAATTTGGTTAAATTGTAGTGAATTTTTTGAAATGGAGGCTCGCCTCTAGGATACTGTGTGATAAGAATATGTCGCTAAAGTTTAAAGGTAAGTTCTACAGAGAGGTGATTAGACCAACATTGTTGTATACGGGTGAGTGTTGGCCCGTGAAGAACACACATGTTAAGAAGATGAAGGTAGTTGAAATGAGGATACTCAGGTGGATGTGTGGGCTTACTCAGAGAGATATTATTAGGAACGAAGCTATTCGGGACAAGGTGGGAGTGGCACCAGTGGCAGACAAGATGAGGGAAAGAGACGAGATGGTTCGGGCATGTGAGGAGGCGCTAGTAAGGAGGTGTGATAGGTTGGTTGTAGTAGGGGTTAGGAGTGGTAGAGGTAGGCCGAACAAGAACTAGGGGAGGTGACTAGACAGGACATGGCACAACTTGAGCTGACTGAGTACGTGACCTTAGATAGGATGGTATGAAGGTCAAGAATTAAGGTAGAAGTTTAGTAGGTCGGAGTGTTGTAGCACTTTGTGTGGGAAAGGATGCGGGCTAGCCTACTCATATCTCCTCTTCTCTTTTTTAGTAGTATTATTTAGTCATTCGAGTAGTTTCTTATTTTTAGTAGTACGATTTCGTTATCGCCTAGTTTCCTATTCTTCATTGTGTATTATTTTCTGTTGTTGCATTTATTTTGTATCTTACTATTTTGTTGTCTTATCTTATTTTGAGCCGAGGGTTTAACGTAAAACGCATCTCTATCCCTTCAGGATAGGGGAAAAACATCCTACCCTCTCTAGACCCCACTTGTAGGATTACACTTGGTATGTTGTTTGTTGTTTGCAGTGAATTTTTTCATCAATTTGATTGAATTAGCTGGGATGCCTGTGCCCATAAGAAATTGCCGAGCCACCATTAATAATAATAGAACTCTGCACAAAATTTTCTCCCGTGATATGAGTTTCTACCTATTGATCACCTTATTTCAAAGGCATCACACAAGCACATTATGAGTCATTTCTAAGTAACTTAACGTGTCATTTTATACTATTTAAATTAGAAGTTCTAGATAAAGACACAACAATCATAATCTCATCAAACAAGAAAATTCATGACAAAGATACAACAATCATAATGTCATCAAACAAGAAAATTCATGACATTATCGTTGAAGCATATTCTGATTTTCTACTCTAGACTATGCACATTTTGGAATATGTATGTAAGTTTGGATCCAATTAAACTGTGATTAGTTGTCCGATGTAATTTTATTTATTTTTTAATCACCAATACAAATTCAATTCCGTCAAAATTAAATGTGAAACCAAGAGTAATCAACTTACCCACACTTTGAGTATTTCATTGAATACTTGCTAGGGAAGTCACTTAGCATTTTTTTTTTTTTTAATTGGAATTAAAATTCCGGTCTCTCGTGATTTTCTATTATTTTATTGATTGTTAAGCCATACACTCAGTACTATATGATTTTTTTCCTAGTCATTTTACCTCAAAATTCAAATTGAAATATGCTAACCAGTTAAGGCATTAAGCTGTAACAATGTCTAAATACACAAAGACTAATCACAAAGACAAAAATAATTCCTCAAACCCACCTTCATATATAAATTAGCAGTAAGTAGGGAAAAATGTAAAAATGTAAAAATAAGATCACGTCTAAATACATAAAGACTATTTTTATTAATCAATAAGACAAAAAAATTAGTAGCAAGAAGGGAAAATTCATTACATTATGAATTTTCTTGTTTATGATATTATGACTGTTGTGTTTTTACCTAAAACTTGTACTTTAAATTCTGTAAATGGCACATTATGTTAATAGCTTATAATGTGCTTATATGATGCCTTAAATTGGTGAAAAAATCACTAGAATTTAACCAAATTGCTACATAAATACAACTTCACAAGTTGTCGCATAATTGCAGTTAGAAACTAAATTGGACCAAATATGCCTTTAAAGCAAGCGTTTAGGTCCAAAATATGCCCTTTTTAGTCTTTTGTTAAGTGTTGCGTGAAATAAGGATATTTTTTGCCTAATTAAGTAACGGCAAGGGTATTATTGAACAAACTATTAACAAAGGACAAATATGGTGAATTTCGCGTACTTTAGACATTATGACCTTCTTCCGTTGTTTTAGGGTTCTTTTGTTAGCCTATAAGGAAAACGATCTGACCTCAAAATTCTAAATGGCAATACTCCATTACAATATTTTCTTAGTCTGCAACATATAAAACTCTGAATTAGTAATGTAACATTATATAATTGATATTATTTTTTTTGCTCCATTTTATGTGACATTATTACTATTTCAGGAGCCAAATAACTTTTTAATTACGATTTTCTTAATTTTTCTTAATTAAAAATTTGAATCAGTAATTATGTTGACTTAGGCCTTATTTGTTTTTATTAAGAAATCTGATTATTAAGATATTGTATCTAAATTTGACCACTGAATTTCAACATCGGAATGTACAAGATATATCTTTATTTAAACCAAATAAATACGAAAGATTATTAAAAGAAATAATTTCTGTGATGTAGTATAGATTGTTCTTTGATCCACACACTCTAAAAGTTAGCAAATGTGGCAGATGGCCGCGAAAGTAATAGACGATTATGGTTTTTAGGCGGAGGCTGGTATAAAGATTTTATGCATAGGTCATGAAGTACAATGACAATGATCTAAACATACTACATGACCCACATTTTACATGGAGCTTCTAAGGTTTACACAAAAGGAAAATATATAGATATAAGACACCCACTGGAACAGTAATGAGCTCACCATAAACCCATAAACGTCGGAGTAATACAGTGTTTCAACCTAAAAGAAGGTCTCTGAAATCAGAGGCGGATCTAGGATTAAACCTATTATATTTTTAAAATTATGGGTTCATATCAACTATTTATTACAATTTAATAAATTTTTATACATAAATTTATGCTCCGCATCGAAAGTTAGGGGTTCAATTGAACCCCTACCTGGAGTGCTAGATACGCCTTTGTCTGAAATTTTCCCTTATTATTATTATGGTTCACAAAATAACAATACAAATATTATTGTTCACTATATATTAATATGTCAATATTAATTACTGTATAATAATTTATGTATTTTAATTCCAATATAACTAGCTAGTTAGTCAATAAAACAACTCCTGAAATGTATTTTTCTAGCACTACAAGAAAGTATAGAAATCGCAACAAATTTTTTTATATTTGGAAACAATTTAGTTTTATTGTTGGCAAATGATTTTTTTGTTGCCAAAGAATTTAATTTTGTTGCCATAGCATTGATTATTGTTGCAAAAAGTACATTTGGCACAAAAAAAAATAAAAAATTGTTGCACGTTGTTGCAATAACAGCCGTTGGGAAAAGTTCATGCAACAAAATATTTTTTTTTTGTTGCCAAAAGTACTTTTTGCCACAATAATCAATCTATATATGGCAACAAATTTTTTTTTTGTTGCCAGATATATTTTTTCTTGTAGTGCAGCTAGTTCCTGTCACCCTTGGGATTCCAATGCATCTTGACATGTATCCATTATTCGGGCAATTGGTGCGAATACCCCTCTTTTAGGCTGGTCTTTAGATTTTGCCCCTCAAAATGGTGGTCTTTAATTATTGCCCTTCCGAGCAAAAGCAACATAGTACAAAGACCTTACTACCACTAACCGTTACATATAAAAGCCGAGAAACCTACCATTGTTCAAATCCTTCCCTTCTTTCATATCGTTAACCCAACCTTCGTTCCCAATTTTTCACATTATTCAAATCGTTGTTTCAAGCCAGATTTCTCCATTGATTTTGTCACATACAACATCAAAAAGGTAAATCTTAATTCAACTCAATTTAACGATTTTATTGAGTTTACATTTGTTAATATTTGAAAAAAATCATCTTCTACGACTCGATTAAGTAGGAAATAAATTACATACAAATTTCGTATCGAATATCATGATGATAAAATTAGTCAGCAAAATAGAATTGATTGGATTTATTGCTTTGTTCTGATTTTAATTAGTTTATACTTTCCTTAAATTAGTATACAATGCTCATTAACTTGAATTTTCTAATTATAGTAAATTTAATTTAAATCGGGCAATCCTTATCGATTTAAACTTGAATTAAGGCAACCGT
>NC_081350.1:60583239-60634855 GCF_029784015.1 Lycium ferocissimum
TAACCAAGGAATGTTCTTCCATAAAAAAAAAAATTAATGTCAAAAACCAAGAATTTACATAAGAATTAACCAAATGAGAATGAAAATAATTAACGTATACCTTAATACCAAAATCGGCCCTGTTTTAGTACCATATGACCATAATAGAAGAAAGAACCAAAACACATAAGATTGCATAAAAAACCAATGTTATTAAGAAAACAACACCAAAAACACATAAGATTGCATAAAAAACCAACATTATTAACAAAAAACACCAAAAAACCAAAACACACACAAATTAACTTAATTCATGAAGTTATCATGACCGAACGCATAACTTCGCCAAAAAATAAGAACTCACAGGACCCGCATATGTTGCCTCGTAACAAAGTCTTCATGAAAAAACCGTATTATTAAACAAAAACAACACCAATAACCTAAAACGGGCTTAACACAGCAAAAACTTCAAAGATTCAACACAGAGAAAACCAAAACGATATCAAAATCAACAAAAACATAAAGAACAACATAATACGACATTCAAAAAACAAAGATATAACATGGGAACGAAACTAAAGTTCAAAAAATCATACAAACAACACTATAACAAAAACACGTTAAAAAATAGTTTTAAATAAAAAAGGATCAATTAAATATAAAAAACGACGAAGACAAAGATATCAATTCAACAAACAACAATTTAACATAAAAACAATTATTGAAACGGGAAAAAGATCCAAATTCGTACCTAACTTTTTGAACAGATAAGACAGACACAAATAGAGGAGGAACGAAGAAGCAAAAAAAAAAAAGGGGGGAAAATAACGAAATAGAAAGGGTTTTAATGGGGTAAGGGTAATTTCATCAAAAAACTTTCATTAAACAGGACGCAGGTGTAGCACCCCCTTTGGGAGGATGCCACTTACAAAACAAAAGCAAATTTCATACTTACAACGTTCAGAAGAAATTTATTTAATAAGGTAGTCACAATAATTTTGTAGTGAAAATAGGCCCATGTGAACAAGTTTTCAAAAACGACATCTCAACATAGTAGAATCTAAAAGAAACCTCCTAAAACAAAATAGAAATGTCCAACCATAAAAATGGACAACACCTATTTTGAGCTAAATCAACACTTTAGTAGAGAAATATTTTTCATGCTACAACATCCAAGGCTCATAACAAGCACAAATTCAACTTCCAATCTCAAATACAAACTAGTTAAGTTCCCAAGTTCAACACAAGTAATAAATTTGATATATTACAAGACTTGGGCATGGACACTCCCAAAATAGTCAAGTCATTCATCAAAACCAAGTTACAAAGTATTAGCATTATGATCCAAACTTCATTCAAAAGTGCATATCTAAGTGTATCACATGGATCACGTACAAGTCCCCAAGCATACGAGAATGAACGTGCTCGTACAAGTGTGATCTTCATCTAAGCATCCAAAGAGTCTACTTCAAATGGCCATCCTCAAGTCTCTTTCGGAACATCACCTAAGATAGTAACAAACTATCGCTAAGCATAAAGCTTCGTGGCACATAAACTTTGTCATACCCTATTTTAACCTAAGTCAAAATAGTTTATAACATCCCGGGTAATTCCGGGGTTAATTAAAGTTAAAGAATTTATTTTTATAATTATTTACGGTGAATTAGGGCACCTAAAATTATTAAAGTTATTATCTAAAGTTAATTTGTTTTTAAAGTCTACGAAACCAAAAGATCTAGGCAAGGGTTCAACTAACCTAGAGGGAAGGTATTAGGCATCCTCTAAGTTCCATCAATAATGGTTAATCCGACCAGACTTAGATAAATTAATTAGACTAGTAAAATGTAAAATATAAATACTAACCTATAAGGTAGTTGATTTAAACTAAGAATGGAAATTAGTGCCAACGATTAAAAGTAGTGACTAAAATGTATTGTGGAGTTTCAAAAGGGCAGAATGAAATTTCAAAGGTGGTAATGTATGTGAATTTGGTGTTGATTCTTTGTTCGTAGACATATTTTGTATTGCTATATCTTCGGTAAACCTATTAGTTCAATAAACACACAATTTTTTCTTTGTTTGTTGATTCTACATTTTATATCTTTAGTACTAAGAAATGATAGTAAAGCAGCCCTAGTTCTTATTTAAGTTGTTAGTCTCTTCTAATGGAAAACACGTAATTAAAGATAAAGATCATTCCAACACAAGTAAAGTGAAAGCAAGCGGAAATAAATAAGATGACCCATAGCCATATATGGCTTCAACAGAAGGACAAAGCCTCTTATGTAATTGACTATTCGAATTGTGCAAAGCGAGGAAGAGTAAGGGTGTGCGGACTTCCATAAGCGGTGTCGTTGAGTCCCAAATGAACTCTTCGGCTCCGGTGTTCATGCAAAGAAAACAAAGAGAATAAAAGGTTAGATGGTAAAAAGGGCTAATATTATGGCAGAATGAAATACATATAGCGACAAAAATCACGCCGGATTTAACAATCACGGACAAATACATAAGCAACACTTTATGCATTAACTAAACTAATAAGTACCGGTTAACTTGGAGTCGAAATTCGGTGGAGCACGAAAGACATATCATAAAACAAGACTCTTTAAAGCGGCCCCATTGTAGGTAAATTTGTTATATTGAGGTTTGATTTCAGAAAAGCCTAAACCAGGTTTTATAAAAAAGAGAAGTTCGCATGTTGTTTTGACAGTAGACCTTCTTGTCCATATTTGTTTTGTGGGTCAGATTCACAAGTGAAACACATCTAAATAATGAGCAAACATCATTTTGCATATACCGGTAACGAGCAATGAGCGAGCGCGGAGGTACTTGGGATGCAGAAGAAAGAAGTCGGTCGAGCAAATCATGCTCGAGCTTCGACATATCGTACATTATCTATAAATGAATAAGGGAAGGAAGCGAGTATATAAAAAAAAATCCTTCGAAAGTTTCGCGTAGAAGCGAGTCTCGGTTCTTGATAACATTGTCAAATATCACTAGGCAATCGACCCTTTCTACGTTAGTTTTGACGGGGATAATTTCTCCCGGATAAGCTCGGGATAGAACATATCAAGTTCAAACAAAGACATTCTCTTTAAGATTGTAATGTTTATAAAACGAATGAGCCCTAGGGACATAGTTTCTACCTAGGCAGCGACTAACGGATATTTCTAACAAAACGAGCGAACACAAAATGACTACCAGCACCAAAACAAAGTAAAGCTAAGACGATTACAACATCAACCAAGCCATGTTGAACTCCAAATAATACAGAAATGCAGACTTAAGAAATTAATTTGAAATACTAAACAGCAACAGAACATATACAGTTTGAAGTCCAAACATGATTTCAACACAACATTATCAGCTAAAGAAACTACACAGCAGACGATATTACCTTTTTGTGGCACAGTGAAGTGGGGACGTCAAGCCTCGAATCTACACTCGAACGCGATGAACTCAAACTCGAAATAAAGTCTTTCGAATCGAAATGGACCGAAAAAGTTATGTATCCGAAGATGTTTGAAAACCGCATAAAGGTAAGCCACGGACCGAAAAAAAAAATCCCCATCGACCGAGGGGTTTAGAGTGATATTTATAGGAGATGAAAAGCTGGGTTTGTTCGGTTCGAAAATGGGTTTTAAATTGGGCGGGATTTCTAGCATGGGATTCAAATTGAGTCAAATCCCTGCTAATCCGAACGTTGAAGATGCCTTCACGTGATTTGCTTCAAATTTTCCAAAAATGATTCGACCATTCTGTTTTTTTGAGGATATGTTTCGTTTGAAGGCGAGAATGGGAAATCCTTCATTTCATCCACAGAACGACGCAGGTGAGAAGATGTCAAGACAATTTTATTTTGTATGAAAATGGTTCGACAAGGCTGTTTATGGCTAAAGATGCCTTGGTTCTTGCTGAAAATGGAAGAGGGTGGTTGAAGAGAGGGAGTTTGCACGGAAATGGCCAGCTTTAAACCTGCCATGGCTGAAAGTAGACTGAAACTTGGCTAAAAAAAAGGGTGAGGGAAAGAGGAGAGAGAGATGAGAGATGAAAGAGAGAGGGAAGCTTGTGCGGCGTGAGGAAAAGAAAGAGAAAGGATTAGGGATTAGGTTAAAGGAAATGGGCTGGCCGGGTCGGGTGGAAAAATGGGCTGGTCCGTTTGGGATCAAATGTTGGTTAAAGTGTGGGCTAATAATTTGGTTGAAAGTTAATTTAATATATAGGCTGGTTGTTTGGGATCAAATGTTGGTCCGAAAATACGGGTTCTACCTTCTTTATTTAAATTATTTGTGGGCTTCTAATTTGACAACTATAATATATACTATGATAATTAGTGAAATTAATATGTAGAAAATAAAGACTTGATAAAGTATAATCAGTTTAACGGACACAAAATCCGAAAATAAAAAAAAAATGACGACGATCTGTTTTGAAATTTGTGATAAGATAATGCTAGTAATGTAGTGAAAAATGAAGGTAATTGTATTAATAGTAGTAGAAATAAAAATAGCAGTGAAAATAACATATTTAGCTCGTTAGTAAATTTAGAAGCTCCAGAAAATAAATTGAAATAAAGGAGGGACAAAATTGGGTGTCAACAAACTTAATTAACACTTAGAATAAAAATATAATGTAAGGAGTACAAGAATAAATTCTAGGAATAAGCTTGTCAAAATCACCATCAAGAACTAAATGAAGATACAATCCTTTCAAGAAAGTAAATATCAAATATTAAAATAGTTCAAGATATCAATATCCAAATCTCAAATATCAAGAAGCTTTTCAAAGCAAATCCAAGAAAGTTCACCATTTGGTTAATTTTGCCCAACACATACATCATGCAATTACATCAAAGCATAATCGAATAACAAGAAGGACCGAGTCCCAAATCAAGTAGGTCGTCATCCAATAATCAAGAGAATCAAGAACCATGTTGAAAGTGGCTTCCCCATTCATACATAAGATGGACCAAGATCCATAATTAAGATGAAATGTGAATCCAAAGTCAAGATGGGACAAGATCCGAATAATCTCAAGAGACATGCCAATATAAGTGACAAGTCACTATCACAAGAAGGACAAAGTCCCAACGAGAATGCAATAATGCTCAAGCAATCCGTATATGTGGGCGAGTTAGTTTGTCTCACAATAGCATTCCACATGATACCAAATGATATTCAAAGTTGCCGAGTGGCTCAAAGTGTTCATATTCAATTAAACATAGCGAAATAAGAATTTAACTAGCAATAACCGAATAGGATAGCAAATTAAAGTAAAGACAAGTTTTACCCAAGCTCAAGATATTCAACATACTTCAACTAAATAAAATGTGAAATTCAAGAATATGTGCAAACCTTGGAGCTTTAGTGCCTCTAAAGCTCAAAGAAAAACACCAAGAAGTTACAATCCCCAAGGCAACGATCAATCAATTATATCGACTTCCTTAGCTTTACAAGAGCCTCTTTTCACCACAAGATTGATTGAGCTTCTTCACAAATCCAAAACCTAGGATTATCAAAACAAGACTTAACCTATTTGATTCTTGGTGGCAACCTTCAAAATATATACAAAGCATGAAAACTTGGAGGATCTTGATGATATTTGGAGAGTAGTTTAGATGAATTGGAATTTCTAATGGAGGGTTTAGGAGGAGAAGAAGAAGAATAAGAAGACCAAGTAGAGAGTGGGGTTAAAGAAAAATGGTCTTCTTTCCTTGTAGTACCCATTTTTATCAATTGGGTCTCACTAATGGGCTTCAATATCCAGATAAAAATATGACAAGTCCAAATTTATTTATTTTTCCAAACACAAACTAAAATTTTAGACTCAAGAAAAATAATGAAAAGTATTTACTACAAGAGCAAGGTTATTTAAATGCCAATAATAAATTTAGGATGTTACAACTCTCTCCCCCTTAAAAGAAATTTCGTCCCGAAATTTACCTTATACTAGTCTTGGAACAAGTGTGGGTATTGTATTCGCATGTCCTCTTCTCGCTCCCAAGTAGCTGCTTTGCCAGAATGATTTCTCCATAGGACTTTTACTAAGGGGATTTTTTTCTTTCTAAGCTCTTTTACCTCACGTGTCAAGATTTGGATAGGTTCCTCTTCATATGTCAAGTTAGGACTGACCTCAATGGATTCAACAGGAAGAATATGAGATGGATCCGAACGATATCTTCTAAGCATAGAAACATGGAAGACATTGTGGATCTTATCTAACTCCGGTGGAAGAGCTAGTCTATATGCAACTGGGCCAACTCTCTCAAGTACCTCATATGGTCCAATAAATCGAGGACTAAGTTTTCCTTTTTGGCCAAATCTCATAATCTTCTTCCATGGAGAAACCTTTGAAAATACCTTATCTCCCACTTGATGCTCAATCTCACGCCTCTTAAGATCGACATAAGACTTTTGTCTATCCGAAGCAATTTTTAGACGATCCTTGATGATTTTTACTTTATTTTCAGTTTGTTGCACAATCTCAGGACCAACCAATTTTCTTTCACCAACTACCCAACAAAGAGAGTTCTACATTTTCTCCCATATAATGCTTCATAAGGAGGCATGCCAATGCTTGATTGGTAGCTATTATTGTAAGCAAATTCTATCAAGGCTAGGTGTTTGTCCCAATTACCCTCAAATTCCATAATGCAAGCTCGAAGCATATCTTCCAAGATTTGAATTACCCTCTCGGATTGGCGGTACATCCGAGGATGGAAAGAAGTACTAAAGTTCACCTAGTGCCCAAAGCTTCTTGCAAGCTAGTCCGAATCTAGATGTAAACCTTGGGTCTCGGTCGGATACAATAGAAACAAGAACTCCATACGGCCTCACAATCTCATTAACGTACAGATTACGCTAAATGTTCAAGTGGGTAGTCTACTCTGATGGCCAAGAAATAAGCACTCTTGGTTAGCCTATCAACTATAACCCAAATTGCATCATGATTTCTTCGAGTGCGTGGAAGTCCAGAAACAAAGTCCATAGTTATTCTTTCCCATTTCCACTCAGGTATCGATAAGGGTTGTAACAAACCAGCTGGGACTTGACGCTCGACCTTTATTTGTTGACAAACAAAGTATTTAGAAATAAATTCTGCAATGTCTTTCTTCATACCATTCCACCAATAGTGTTCTTTGATGGTTCGGTACATTTTAGTACCCCCAAGATGCATTGTTAATGGTGAAGTATGTGCTTTATTTAGAATTTCTTTCCTCAAGTTGTCATCTTTAGGAACACATAATCTACCTTGATAAAATAGTACTCCATCCTCTCTCAATGAAAAATCAAGCTTTTTCCCATCTTGAACCTCTTTGACTAATTTCACGAGATGCTTGTCTAACTTCTCGCTTCTTTCACTTGCTCAAGTAGAATTTGGTTTGGCTTGCAAACTAGCAATAATTGAACCATCAAATTAAATGCAAGACAAGCGTTCATGGCTCTTAATTCAAGAAACAAAGGCAATGGACTTAGAGATAAACTTGCAAAGGATTTGCGACTTAAAGCATCTGCGACCACATTGGCCTTACCCGGATGATAGTCAATCGTGCAATCATAATCTTTGATGAGTTCAAGCCACCTACGTTGTCTCAAGTTAAATTCTTTTTGTGTACCTAAGTATTTCAAGCTCTGGTGATCAGTAAATATATGACACTTTTCTCCATACAAGTAATGCCTCCAAATTTTCAAAGCAAACACAATGGCTGCAAGCTCAAGGTCATGAGTAGGATAATTCAACTCATGCGGTTTCAATTTTCGAGAGGCGTAAGCAATCACTTTCCCTTTTTGCATAAGAACACAACCCAGACCACGATGAGATGCATCACTATATATCACATACTCTTTCCCTTCAGTTGGTAGAGTAAGTATAGGAGCTTGTGTCAACAAGGATTTGAGATTTTCAAAGCCCTCTTGGCATTTGTCATCCCACACGAACTTGACTTCTTTCCTCAAAAGTTTAGTCAAGGGGGAGGCTATAATGGAAAAGCCTTTGACAAATCTTCTATAGTACCCTGCTAAGCTCAAGAAGCTTCTAATTTCAGTTGGACTTTTAGGCGGTTTCCATTCAACAATAGCTTGGATCTTACTAGGATCCACCTTTACACCTTCAGCTGACACAATATGACCAAGAAAAGCCACTTCGCTAAGCCAAAATTCACATTTGGAAAGCTTAGCATAGAGTTCCCTCTCCTTCAAAGTTTGCAAGACAATCCGGAGATGTTTATCATGATCTTCCCAATTCTTGGAATATATCAAAATATCATCTATAAAGACCACCACAAATTGATCAAGATAAGGCTTGAATACACGATTCATAAGATCCATGAACACCGCAGGAGCATTAGTCAACCCGAATGGCATCACCAAAAATTCATAATGGCCATACCGAGTCCTAAAAGCAGTTTTAGGGACATCTTGCTCACTTACCCGTAGTTGGTGATAACCCGACCTCAAATCAATTTTTGAAAACACACTAGCACCCTTCAGTTGGTCAAATAAGTCATCGATCCTAGGCAGTGGATATCTATTTTTGATTGTTACCTTGTTCAATTGTCGAGAATCAATACAAAGCCTAAGAGTGCCATCTTTCTTCTTCACAAATAAAATAGGAGCTTCCCAAGGAGAAACGTTGGGACGTATGAAACCTTTCTCAAGAAGTTCCTGCAATTGAATCTTCAACTCTTTCAATTCTGCTGGAGCCATCCTGTAAGGAGCGATAGAAATAGGAGTAGTTCCAGGAACAAGATCTATAGGAAACTCAATCTCCCTTTCTAGAGGCAACCCAGGGAGATTATCAGGGAAGACCTCAGGAAAATCACACACAGTGGGTATGTCCTTGAGACTTGGACTCTCCAACTGTGTAGCCACTATATGAGCAAGATAGGTATCACAACCTTGATGAATCATCTTCCTTGCCAAGACCGCAGAAATAATATTAGAAGTCAAGGATCTTTCTCCTTGAACAACTATGTGAGAGTATTCAGGAGCTTTAAAAGTTACACGCTTCAACCTATAATCAACTAGTGCATGATGTCTATGGAGCCAGTCCATACCGATAATAACATCATAATCTTGGAAGGGCATTTCAATCAAGTCCGCAGGAAAGACCAGATTTTGAATCATGAAAGGACAATCTCGATACATTCGATTACAAATAACCTGATGACCCAACGGACTTTTGACAAGCACATCATAGTCAAGTCTCACAGATTTCACATTTTTAGGAAAAGCAAGTGACGAGCAAACATAGGAATGAGTAGAACCAGGATCAAACAATGTAACAACACATAAGCCAAATAAGTGAAAATTTACCAATAACCACATCCGCTCCATCTTGGTCATCCCTCAGTCTCATGGCATAAAATCGTGCGGAGTTTGACCCACTAGCTTTGATTAGCTCCACTCGAACCCGCTTTGCTTGAGTGTTTCTAGATCTTGCACCTCTGTTCCTTTAAGAAGGAGTAGTAGTAGATTTACGGACCGAGCCCTCAGAATGTGGAGAAGACATAGGATTAGGATTAGGACAATCCTTCACTTTGTGATCAAGGCTTCCACAATTAAAACAAGCACCAGAAGCTTTCCTGCAAGCACCATAGTGATTCTTCCCACATTGAGGACAAGTGGGTACACGAGTCTTGCCTTGGCCATGACTTGGAGTGCTAGCAGAAGAAAAATTTGATCGACTTTGCTTATGTTGAGTTGACTTGTGAACACTACCAGGCCTAGAATGATCAAACTTCCCCTTTTTGGATAGACCTCCATGATCTGAATTAGCTTTTCTGGAATTGTTCTCATTTCTACTAGCTTCTTCCTTGTTGATTCTTTCCCAAGTAAGAGCAAAATTTAAACTAGTTTGTCAAAATTATCATGCTGTAGGACCGCCACAGATTTTCGGATGGAGTCATTCAACCCATATTCAAATCTCCTGCATTTATCTTTTTCATCAGAGATAATATCTCCAAAGATAACGAGAAAGCCTAAGAAACTTTTGTTGGTACTCTGCAACAGACATACGCCTTTGCTTAAGATCCAGAAACTCCTTCTTCTTTACATCACAATAGAAAGGAGGGACATATTTCATACGAAATGCATCCATAAAGTCATTCCATGTAAGAACTGGAGGTCTTTCTTTTGCATTAGGCACGGTCATCCACCAATCATAGGCATCTTTTTGTAAAAGAGAGACTGCATACTTGAATTTGGCAGCATTGGAGCACTCTAATTAATCAAAGAATCTCTCCATGCGCTCAAGCCATTGTTTAGCTTCCGTGGGATCAGTAGTGCCTTCAAACTCAACTCCACCCATTTTCCTCATCTTCTCAAAATTTACTTCTTTAGGGTCGTACATTGTTCCAGCCAAATGACGAAAGAACTCAGTCATCTGCTGAAATGGAGGTGTCATAACAGGAGTGCTATGACCCATCGTTCTATGATTATTCCCCACTTCAGATTCACTAGCACGAGGATGATTAATATTAGGCAAACGTTCCTCATCTTCTTGAAAGTGAGGCGGGTCATTATATTGGGCTTGACTTTCATTAACATCTTCAATAGCTCTATTCGAAGAGGAGGCCATATCTTAATTCCTATAGAAGAGAAGATCACATTGCATTAGGGATAAGTACATGATGCATATGCACACTGCACACTGCACACTACAAAACATTTTAAATAATTGTGCAAATAAATGTTATTAGTCAAACAATCTTCACAAAAGCAAGTATACAAAGAAGTCCCAACAAAAGTCCTAGAACCATAAACCTAAGGCTCTGATACCAAAACTTGTAGCACCCCCTTTGGGAGGATGCCACTTACGAAACAAAAGCAAATTTCATACTTACAACGTTCAGAAGAAATTTATTTAATAAGGTAGTCGCAATAATTTAGTAGCGAAAATAGGCCCATGTGAACAAGTTTTCAAAAACGACATCTCAACATAGTAGAATCTAAAAGAAACCTCCTAAAACAAAATAGAAATGTCCAAACATAAAAATGGACAACACCTATTTTGAGCTAAATTAACACTTTAGTAGAGAAATATTTTTCATGCTACAACATCCAAGGCTCATACCAAGCATGAAATTCAACTCCCAATCTCAAATACAAACTAGTTAAGTTCCCAAGTTCAACACAAGTACTAAATTTGATATATTACAAGACTTGGGCATGAACACTCCCAAAATAGTCAAGTCATTCATCAAAACCAAGTTACAAAGTATTAGCATTATGACCCAAATTTCATTCAAAAGTGCATATCTAAGTGTATCACATGGATCACGTACAAGTCCCCAAAAGCATACAGAATGAACGTGCTCATGCAAGTGTGATCTTCATCTAAGCATCCAAAGAGTCTACTTCAAATGGCCATCCTCAAGTCTCTTTCGGAACATCACCTAAGATAGTAACAAACTATCGCTAAGCATAAAGTTTAGTGGCACATAAACTTAACTAACACTTAGAATAAAAATATAATGTAAGGAGTACAAGAATAAATTCTAGGAATAAGCTTGTCAAAATCACCATCAAGAACTAAATGAAGGTACAATCCTTTCAAGAAAGTAAATATCAAATATTAAAATAGTTCAAGATATCAATATCCAAATCTCAAATATCAAGAAGCTTTCCAAAGCAAATCCAAGAAAGTTCACCATTTGGTTAATTTCGCCCAACACATACATCATGCAATTACATCAAAGCATAATTGAATAACAAGAAGGACCGGAGTCCCAAATCAAGTAGGTCGTCACCCAATAATCAAGAGAATCAAGAACCATGTTGAAAGTGGCTTCCCCATTCATACATAAGATGGACCAAGATCCATAATTAAGATGAAATGTGAATCCAAAGTCAAGATGGGACAAGATCCGAATAATCTCAAGAGAGCATGCCAATATAAGTGACAAAGTCACTATCACAAGAAGGACAAAGTCCCAACAAGAATGCAATAATGCTCAAGCAATCCGTATATGTGGGCGAGTTAGTTTGTCTCACAATAGCATTCCACATGATACCAAATGATATTCAAAGTTGCCGAGTGGCTCAAAGTGTTCATACTCAATTAAACATAGCGAAATAAGAATTTAACTAGCAATAGCCGAATAGGATAGCAAATTAAAGTAAAGACAAGTTTTACCCAAGCTCAAGATATTCAACATACTTCAACTAAATAAAATGTGAAATTCAAGAATATGTGCAAACCTTGGAGCTTTAGTGCCTCTAAAGCTCAAAGAAAAACACCAAGAAGTTACAATCCCCAAGGCAACGATCAAGCAATTATATCGACTTCCTTAGCTTTTACAAGAGCCTCTTGCACCACAAGATTGATTGAGCTTCTTCACAAATCCAAAACCTAGGATTATCAAAACAAGACTTAATCTATTTGATTCTTGGTGGCAACCTTCCAAAATATATACAAAGCATGAAAACTTGGAGGATCTTGTTGATATTTGGAGAGTAGTTAGGTGGATTGGAATTTCTAATGGAGGGTTTAGGAGGAGAAGAAGAAGAATAAGAAGACCAAGTAGAGAGTGGGGTTAAAGAAAAATGGTCTTCTTTCCTTGTAGTACCCACTTTTATCAATTGGGTCTTACTAATGGGCTTCAATATCCAAATAAAAATATGACAAGTCCAAATTTATTTATTTTTCCAAACACAAACTAAAATTTTAGACTCAAGAAAAATAATAAAAAGTATTTACTACAAGAGCATGATTATTTAAATGCCAATAATAAATTTAGGATGTTACAGCAGGGGCAAAAATTAAAGAAAGCATAAATGATGGGAAAAATATAAAGATCAGGCCAAAAGAAGGGCAATCCGCGCAAAAAAAAGTTATTCTATGTCCATCGGAGTCTTGGACTTCACAAAAGAATAGAACATCGGACAAAAACACAAGATTGATCTTTAGAACTATCGAAATAAAGTTAACGTGATTAATTAATATGGTTAATGAAGTTGCATCATTTAATTTGAGGATTTCGAATAAACACAAGAAAATGAAAGTGGGCGAATCTTTTTTTCTTTTTCTTTTTGAGTCTTTCTTGGACCATCTATGGTTAGATCTTATTGCCATTATTCTTATGCTTAT
This sequence comes from Lycium ferocissimum, assembly GCF_029784015.1. Lineage (NCBI taxonomy): Eukaryota > Viridiplantae > Streptophyta > Magnoliopsida > Solanales > Solanaceae > Lycium > Lycium ferocissimum. The sequence continues at coordinate 60,596,308 of NC_081350.1, forward strand.
TCTTATTCTTCTTTCCATTTAAGTATGTGAACTCTCGGTCCTAGTTTCAATTAAGGCTAGACTAGATTGATTTTCAGCATTCATGTGGATTTAAGATAAAAGAAAAAATAAAATGAAATTAATTAATCAGGTACCTGCATTAGCGCCTGACTTAATCCGAATTCCTACTGGAAAGTCCCACATTAAGAGGTGGGGGTAAAGTGTTAGGGTTTGCCATGAATTTCCTATCTTATTTGAATTTATCACAATTGTGTTTTACTTCAAAAAAAAATTCTGGGTAGAAAATATTTTCTTTGTGGAAAAGGACTCTACCATATTTATCCCTTTTCTTGGAGGAGAAATTTAGACTTCTATAAATACAAGATTTGTTCTTCTCATTCATAATACAATAGCATCCATAATGTAGCGCCTTAGGGTTAAACAGTCTTGTTTAGGAGGAGATTATTCTCTCAATAGTTTTTGATCTTCTTATATAGTATTAGTTTTCGCACAAGTAGGTCGATTGGCCAAACCGTATTAGAATATTATGTTCGTTTAGTATACCTTTATTTGTCATCTGATTTATCATCGTTCAAGGCTTACAAATTATTAGGTTTCGCATGACGCCCTGATTATTTCGATCTCAACATAAAGCACTCGATTTCATATCCAAGGCTCAAACTCGAAATCTCTGATTAAGGATAAATGAATACTTACCACTTTACTCGTTTGTTGTTTTTTGCCAAGACCACCACCAACAACAATAACAACACACCCGGTGAAATCACACAAAATGGGTTTGGGTGGGTAGAGTTTACGTAGGCCTTACCCCTATCTTGAGAGGTGCTATTTCAGGTAGACCCTTGGTACAAAAATACACAATACAAAAGCAAAAGTAACTGCAACAAAATTAACACGAAACTAAAAATACAAGAAACAACAGATAAATAGTGGCATGAAAAAGTTGACTGGCATTTCTTTGAGGGAAAAGGAGTCTCTGGATTTAGTCTCTGGATTTACTTTAACGAATCACCAAAGTTGACTATTATTGGTTGCTTAGGTTTCCATTGTGAATGGACGAACAGCCACGGCCACCTCTTTCCACTTTCTTTTAATTAGCCCCTTGGTTCTATTTGATACTGTGGGGTTCAGAATATAATGATCAGATTACTTAATTTTCATGATTAAAAGAACTTTTTTATTATTCAAGTAATAATAGTACTCCTTCCTTTTTAAAATATTTGTCGCGTTTTACTTTTCAAGAGTTAAACTATATAAATTTTAACCAACATTTCCGTATAGTTTTTAAATATCTAAGTTTTAATTTTAAAATATTAAATTAATCTAATCAAATTTAGCTCGGAAAATTAGTCAAATTGACTTTCGAAAAGCGAAACGTGACAACTATATGGGACGGAGTACTACATTAAGCGGAAGGAAGCGAGTACTTATTCCAATAAGAATAGATTTGCGTGGAATTATAGAATGAGTCCTGAACATTGAGCGTTAGACATGTTTAAGGCGCATAATCGGACACTGAGCATAAGCTTTACAACACAAAGCCTCACACATGCAGTGGCGGATCCAGGATTTTCACTTAGGGGTTCGAAAACAAATAACAAAAGTTAAATATAAAAAATAATGTTGTTCCTGGGGATCAAACCTGGGACGCTAGACAATTTTGAACACTCTGGACCACTTGAACTAACATTTTCCATTTGTTTAGGGTATTTAGAAGTATATATATGCATAAACACAAAAAATCTGCCTTATACATACACTGTAATTTTTTGCCGAGAGTGTTCGGGTGAACACCTTCACCGCCCTCTAAATCCACCCCTGCACACATGAGTCTCAAAATATTTTGCCAAGTATCAAAAAAGCCTTTTAAAACACTAGTCTGGAAGGGGATGGCATTGGGTTGATAGAGGGATCAGATCACATGATATATACTCCCTCCGTCCCAATTTAAGTATCTTTTTTTTTTCTTTTTTTTTGTTATGTCCCAAAAAGAATGTCCCTTTTTATATTTAGTATGTTTTTCAATTCTAATATTCTAGATGACAAATTTAAGACCACAAGATTTGAAGGACTATACATCTTTAATTTAAAATCACAAAATTTAAAGAACTACACACATCTTTTACGTCAGCGGGCCACTAGTCTACAATAGTTGTACCACCCAATTCTATTGACCTAATTACTAAAGATCAAAAGATAAAAGCATAGATCATGCACTCAACACTTATGGTGACAATATTGGCACCGAATCTAGTGTTGGGTGCTCAAAAAATTTAGAGGTGGCAAACAATATCTTTATCCACTTTCATCTGCTTACCTAGACCAATCTTAATTTTGTTCAGTTCAATCAGTGAGGGAAATTTTCATTAAAGAGATTCAAAATATAAAAAATAAACAAATAAAAAAATTAAGAGAATTCAGTACCTATTGCATATATAGTAAAATAACTTTATCCTTACCTATACAATTTGATTTTTTGCGAAACGAATGCGAATTAGTCAGTTTCGGCTCCATAGCTCCGACCCTGAGTTCAATAACATCTAAAATTCAGATATCGTGAATTTTAAATTAAAAAAGTCAATTCTGATAATAGATATCTAATATATATATATATATATATATATTTACTTTTTTGATCATGCATACTGAATTTTACTAAGATATTAAAGTCTGTCGAATCCGGAAACCATAATTGCATATGTCACTGTCTATGTCTTTATTGGGCACACCTGTCCAATGCTTTACCTTCCAAAATGCATCACCAATTTTGCCTAGGTGGCCCATGTGGCTGCCATCTCCAAGCTAGGGGTGGGCATGGTACAGTATGGTATGGTATTGAAAAGTTCGGTATGTAATTTCGATTTTTAAAAATATTATATCATTACCATACCAAATTAATTCGATATAATTCGGTATTTTTAAGTTCGGTTTCGGTATTTTTCAGTACGGTAAATCGGTAACCATAGTTTGTTCGACTTTGACCTACATATACTTATATAATAGTTAATTACGACTTCGGCTATTCAAGAAACGTCTCAATTATATTGTACCAACACCTTACACATGTAAATATATTCAAAAGAAGCACAATTAACCCCTTCGTAAATCAATTACACAAAAGAGCATTTCAATTAACATAGATTAATCAAAATTCCAACGTTTAAACAATTAATTTTGTACTAATACTTGTTTATATATTTGTTAGTATTAAAATACTAATATATATGACTTGTATATGTAACTATATACTTCGGTATGGTATTCGGTATTTCGGTATATTATTTATAAATACCGAATACCATACCGAATTTTGAACTTTTTAAAAATGCATACCAAATACCGTACCAAATACCACAATACCAAAACCACGGCATAAAAAATTTTGATTTCGGTATGGTAATCGGTATATACCATACCATGCCCACCCTCCATGACTCCATCTAATTGTTATGCCATACTTACAACTTGCAAGCAATATTTATTTTTTGAATATATTACACAGATGCAATTTCTTCACAGCTAGTCTAAATACATGCACAGTGGTATTGGGCAATTTTAAACATGACTTTATTCTGAAAGCTTATTAGATGTAAAAGAAAACTGGTTTTGGATAAGTAAGATAGTGAGGTTCTGAATAATATGTACAGCTCCTTGTAGTGTTTATTTGTCAACAAAAAAATCCTTATTAGTAACTATTTTATTATTATTATTATTCCGTTTCATAAAAAATAACATTTTTTTAAGAATTAGCGATCAAAAACACACATAAACTTTTTTTTTTTTTTTTTTTTTTTGCGAGTTTCACATCCCAATCAACTATCAGTTGTTCACTTTTGACATAATACATAAATAGATCCTCAAATTTAGCCTAAGCTGGCAAGTCTGCCCTCCAACTTTGAGTGTGCATAAGTAGGCACCTCAACTGTTACACCTCTCCTTTTCGTTGCAAGAAAGTCCTTGTCTTATGGGTGGTTTATAACCTTAGCATGGAGATCCATACCCGAGTTTTTGAGATATTAAGTGCCTTACCTCGCGTGTACCAAAGTATAAGTATAGGTTCTTTGCAATACGATAGGATTAGAAGTTAAGCGAATCGAATCGACGCGAGTTGGAACGACTCAGGAAAACCTGCAGAACCAGTCCAAATTGACGGGTCGTCGATACGTCAACGAGCCGTCGTTGTGGGCCGTCGGTATGCCGCCGCCTTTGAACTTTCAGGTGGCAGGTCGACGAGCCGTCGACACGTCGATGAGCCGTCGACCCATCTGTCAACCCGCATCGCTGGAACTTTCTAGTTCCACTTATATAAATGAAGCCCCACGTTTTAATTCATTATTCTCACCCCAAAAATTAAAGCAAACCCTAAGATATTTTCCTCTCAACCTTTTCCATCAAACTAGTGAAGTTTACCAAGATCCGAGCCCCGTGAACCCGAGCTAGCAAAGGGAAAGTTGTTCCTAGGGTTCCATTGGAGTTATTCAGCTTTAGAGTTGGAGTTGAAGTTTGATTCTTGGAGTTCTAGTCCCTTCAATGTATGTATAAGACTCCTACCTTTGTTTTTGAGTTAATTATCAAGAGTTTTAGTGATTTAAGGTGAAGGGGATGGTGTTGTGGAGTCATAAACTAGTTTGTTAGTATGGTTGCCTTATGGGCTGATTTGATTAGAATTTTGAGAGATTAACTTGCTTGTTTATGTTGTCATGTGATGTTATTGTTGGTGTTGATGTTGTTGTTGGTGTTTGGGTTGAATTGGAAATTGAGGGATTGTTAAGTTTACGAAAGAGATGTTGTCCGAAATTCGTTAAGTTCCTTTCGTATTAGAATTGGATAGTAAATGGTGTAAATGATCTAATTGTGGCATATATTATCTTGATTGTATACTTGCGAGTCGAGAAGTAGACGTTGGATGATTAGATACGCTTCAAGGTATGTTAAGGCTGTCCTTTCATTCATTTTGGCATGATCCTTATAATATGAACGAATGAACGAGCTTCCATATTACTCTACTCTTAGAAGCATTAAGAGTACCTTAGTCTTTGATGATCATATACCCTTTTATGATTGTTCCTTCTGTTCTTGGGTCTTGAGATCTCTTATATTGATGATGTTAGCTCAAAATGATGTCTATCGGAGGTAGTACGGCCTTATGTCACTCCAAAAGTTCTAGTTACTCATTATACTTATGCATTGCATTCATTTATACATATGCACATTGACCCATGACCAGAAGACGTTATATACACGTATATTATATGTATATGGAGTATGGGGAAAGAGATAAGCGTTATATTCGCATTACCACCTGATCAACTGGTACACAGTGATGATGATGATGATGATGATGATGATGGCCACAGAGAGGCCGATAGGATATGATATATGGATCGAATTGTACGTTCCACAGCACTAACATTTATGGATCAGGTTGTACGTTCCTCAGCACTAACTATTATATTATGACAGATGCATATCATACGCCCTCAGAGGCACTTTCATTTATACAGAGTTATGCAGATACTCCCATATGTTCAGTTACAGATGCATTCAGATATTGAGATTAGCTTTCCTGTTTCAGATATCTATTATGATTCTCATGTATTTGTTGTCCTTATGCTTTACATACTCAATACATTATCCGTACTGACTCCCCTATTGCTCGAGGGGGCTGCGTTTATGCCCGTAGGTTTAGGTAGACAGATAGGCGGTCTAGCTCAGTAGGACTTCCATTCAGCGGTAGTCGGTGCGCTCCACTTAGTTCGGAGCTGTAGTTCATTTTTGGTATGCTATTTTTGACATGTATATATAGGTATGACGGGGCCCTGTCCCATCCTCTCTACAGCCTTGTATTCTATTAGAGGTCTGTAGACAGTTGTATGTAGTTGGGATGTTGTGTAGCCTTGTCGGCTCTTATTCTTTTGTGTACAACATATGTAACGGCCTAGCCGTCTTGCAATGTTCTTTTCAGTATTTATATACACAGTTGGTTGTGAGCTCCTGATATTGTTCTTACAGAGTCAGCACAGTTTAGTTATGAGTCAGATATGGGCCACCCTATTGTTCTGTGATAGCTAAGCAAGAGTAGGGGCGTGTGGTCAATAGAGGTCAGGCACTCGTCATGACTCATCGGTGTGGGTGGTGACAGAAGTGGTATCAGAGCAGTTCTGTCCTAGGGTTGTCTACAGACCGTGTCTAGTAGAGTCTTGTTTATGGGTGTGTTGTGCACCACACTTATAGACAGGAGGCTACAGGACATTTAGGATGTTGTTATTCTTTCTCTCTTAGGTCGTACGATAGAGTCGTATGTTAAGAGTTCACTTTCTAATAATTTGTTCTGATTTCAGCGATGCCTCGAAAGAAAGCTACAGCTGCCTAGAAGGGAAGGAGAGTGGCTGGTGAGGCTACTAGCCGTACTCAGCGGACTACCAGGGCTCGGGGTGAGTCCCACAGTGAGACCCCATCTCAGACTTCGCACACCCTGCCTCCAGCACCTGCCCCAGTGTCTCCAGTCCCTCAGCCAGATGCACCGGGTCAGGATACGCGGGATGTTATATAGTTGTTGAGTAGATTGGTAGCCGCTCAGGCTCAGCGTCAGGGAATGGGTGTTGATCAGGCAGACCGAGCTAGTAGTGCGAGGGTTAAGAACTTTCTTGGTTTAGATCCCCAGAGTTCTCCGTGTTGAGGTAGAATATGGACCCCCAGGACTTTATTGATAGCATGCAAAGGACTCTGAGGGTTATGCATGCTAATGAGGTTGAGTCAGTGGAGTTGGCTTCTTATAGGCTCCGTGATGTTGTAGTGCAATGGTATCAGGCGTGGGAGCTATCTAGGGGAGACAATGCCCCTCCAGCTGTTTGGCGAGAGTTTTCAGATGCCTTTATTCATCATTATTTGTCGCCAGAGGTTTGGTGGGCCCGAGAAGACAGGTTTTTACACATCCGCAGGGCAGTATGAGTGTTTAGGAGTACAGTGCATACTTTGATTCATTGGCTACATATGCCCCAGCTATAGTGGCTGAGATGGAGGATCGAGTTCATCGTTTCGTGGCTGGTCTAGGGCCATATTTGATTGATGAGTGTACGACAGCTGCGTTACAATCGGGTATGGATATTTTCGGTATATAGGCGTATGCACAGAATCTGGAGGATTGTAAGCGTCAGCGGAGGACAGAGCGTGAGCGTGATCGGGGCCATGGTAAGAGGGCTAGATCTTTAGATGTTGCTGGTGAGTTCAGGGGAGGACGGAGATAGCAGTATTCTCGGTATCCATTCCATTCAGCCGCGAGTGCACCTCAGCGGGTTTCAGTTCAGAGGTTTGATCGGTCTTCATATTCCGGAGCGGGTCAGAATTCTAAAGCTTCGGGTTCTCAGTACAGACCAGAGTTAGGCCAGGTGAGACCACCTTTGCCTCGGTGTACCCAGTGCGGTAAGCTGCACACTGGACAGTGTCGATTGGGATCAGATGCTTGTTATGCTTGTGGCCAACCTGGCCATAAGATGAAGGAGTGTCCGACAAGGGGTGGTGTAGGTATTGTTCAGTCTACAGGGTCCGTAGCTGGTTCTTCTTCATCTGTACGCCCTTCAGGGCAAGGTTCTCAGACACCAACAGGATGTAGTAGAGGAAGGAGTGGAGCATCTAGTTCGAGCAGTCCTCAGAACCTCATCTATGCATTAGCTGGTAGACAAGATCGTGAGTCGTCTCCTAATGTTGTTACAGGTATATTATCGATTTCCTCCTATGATGTATATGCACTGATTGATCCAGGTTCCACTTTATCGTATGTCACTCCATTTGTTGCTGGCAAGTTTGGGATAAGGCCTGAATCGATTAAACCTTTTGAGGTGTCTACGCTAGTTGGTGACCCAGTTATAGCTGGGCGAGTGTATCGAGGTTATATAATTATAGCTTGTAATCGCCATACCATAGCAGATTTGATTGAGTTAGATATGGTCAATTTTGATGTTATTATGGGTATGGATTGGTTGGCTGCTTGTTATGCTAACGTTGATTGTAGAACGAAGGTAGTCCGGTTCCAGTTTCCAGATGAGCCAATTTTAGAGTGGAAGGGAAATGCTGCTTCGTCGAGAGGTAGGTTTATTTCCTACCTTAAGGCAAGGAAGATGATAAAAAAAAAGGGTATATTTGTCACCTGGTTCGAGTTCAGGATGTGCAAGCAGAGTCACCGACCCTTCAGTCTGTCCCTGTGGTCAATGAATTTCCAGAGGTATTTCCAGATGAGCTTCCAGGCATTCCACCGGAATGGGAGATTGATTTTACTATTGATCTATTGCCAGATACTCAGCTAATATCTATTCCTCCTTATAGAATGGCACCTGCAGAGTTGAAAGAATTGAAGGAGCAATTGAGGGATTTGCTTGAGAAGGGCTTCATTAGACCCAGTACATCGCCGTGGGGAGCGCCGATGCTATTTGTAAGAAAGAAGGATGGCTCCTTGCAAATGTGTATTAATTACAGGCAATTGAATAAAGTCACTATAAAGAATAGGTATCCGCTTCCGAGGATTGATGATTAATTTGACCAGCTGCAGGGTGCCAGATATTTTTCAAAGATAGATTTGAGATCGGGATATCATCAGGTTAGGGTGAAGGAGGAAGACATTCCGAAGACGGCATTCAAGACTAGATATGGGCACTGTGAGTTTCGGGTGATGTCATTCGGGCTAACTAATGCTCCAGCTATATTTATGGACTTGATGAATCGTGTATTCAGACCCTTCCTAGATCTGTTCGTGATCGTGTTTATAGATGATATTCTGGTTTATTTATCGTCAGAGGCTGAGCATGCAGATCATCTACGAATGGTGCTTAGAGTTCTTCGAGATAGAGAGTTGTATGCGAAGTTTTCTAAGTGTGAGTTCTGGCTGAACTCTGTGGCTTTTCTTGGTCACATTATTTCAGATGAAGGTGTTAGAGTGAATACTCAAAAGATTGAAGCTGTGAGGAATTGGCCAAGGCCCACGACACCAATGAAGATACGTAGTTTCTTGGGTCTGGCAGGATATTATAGAAGGTTCGTAGAAGGTTTTTCTTCTCTTTCAGCCCTGTTGACTAAGCTGACTCAGAAATCAGCTAAGTTCCAGTGGACGGATGCATGTGAGCGGAGTTTTCAGATATTGAAAGACAAGTTGACCTCAGCACCCGTCTTGACTCTTCCAGAGGGGACCGATGGTTATGTGATATATTGTGATGCTTCAGGTATTGGGTTGGGATGTGTATTGATGCAACATGGCAAGGATGTTGCTTATGCCTCTTGACAGTTGAAGAAGCACGTGAAGAATTGTCCAACCCATGATCTTGAGTTAGCTGCAGTGTTTATGCCTTGAAAATGTGGAGGCACTACTTATGCGGTGTTCATATTGATATCTATACTGACCATAAGAGCCTTCAGTACATCTTTAAGCAGAAGGACTTGAATTTACGTCAGGGGCGATGCCCTTAGTCGCAAATCTATGGGTAGCTTGTCATATTTACAGCCAGAGAAGAGAGAACTAGCACGTGAAGTTTGTCGGCTAACCAGTCTTGGAGTTCGGTTGTTAAACTCAGGTGATACGGGAGTTACCGTTCAGGACACAGCTGTGTCATCCTTGGTAGCAGAGATAAAGGAGTGTCAGTACGAGGACCCTATTTTACTTCATCATCAAAATACGTCACCTCAGAAAGAAAAGACGCCCTTTGTGATTACAGTGGATGGAGTACTCAGGTATCGGGGTAGGTTATGCATTCCCAATGTTGCAGGGCTTCGTCGGCAAGTTATGGGGGAAGCCTATTATTCTCGCTATTCTATTCATCCAGCATAACAAAAATGTATCATGATCTTAAAGAAGTTTACCAGTGGGATGGTATGAAAAGAGACATAGCGGAGTTTGTTGCTCAGTGTCCGAATTGCCAGCAAGTCAAGATAGAGCACCAGAAGCCCGGAGGTTTATTACAGGCTATCGAGATTCCGACATGGAAATGGGAGGTAATCAATATGGATTTCATTACAGGTTTGCCTCGTACTCCACGGAAGTATGATTCAATATGGGTCATAGTTGATAGGCTTACAAAGTCAGCTCACTTCCTGCCTGTCAGAACTACTTATGCAGCTGAGGATTATGCGAAGCTCTATCTTAGAGAGATTGTACGACTTCATGGTGTTCCTACGTTATTTCGACGGAGGGCGCGGTTCACGGCTAACTTCTCGGAGATCTTTTCGGGAGGATTGGGGAATCGAATGAGTCTTAGTACTTGCATTTCATCCGTAGACGGATGGACAAGCCGAACGTCTTTGTACGTACACTTGAGGATATCTTTGAGAGCGTGTGTGCTTGACTTCGAGGTAGGCGACGATGAGCATTTGCCTCTTATTGAGTTCGCATATAATAACAGTTACCATTCTAGCATTCAGGTGGCTCCTTATAAGGCTCTATATGGGCGGAAATGTAGATCGCCTATAGAATGGTTTTATGGTGGAGAGAATCAGTTAGTAGGCCCAGACTCGATACAGCAAGCGGTCGACAAAGTGAAAGTGATTCAAGAAAGGTTATTAGCAGCACAGAGTTGACAGAAATCCTATGCAGATAATCGGCAGCGCAAGTTAGAGTTTGAGATAGAAGATTGGGTCTCCTGAAGATCTCACCTATGAACGGAGTTATGAGATTTGGCAAGAAGGGTAAGTTAAGCCTTCGATACATTGGGCCATATAGAATCACTCGTACAGTGGGTAAGGTAGCATATGAGTTAGAATTACCTTCTGATTTAGCGTCTATGCATCCGGTATTTCATGTGTCCATGCTCCATAAGTGTATAGGAGATCCTTCGAGAGTTGTACCAATAGATGATATCCAAGTGAACGAGCAATTAACATATGAGAAAACCCCAGTAGCTATATTAGATAGACAAGTTCGTCAATTGTGGACTACTAATGTGGCTTCCGTTAAAATGCTTTGGAGAAGTAATAATGTGGAAGAAATGACATGGGAAGCAGAAAGTGATATAAAGACCAGATATCCACATCTATTTTCATTTTTCGAGGAGGTTCAGACTTCAGGTATGTGATGTACTTATGGCTATTTTATTTTGGGTCGTGTGAGGCCATGGTTGTTATTGCTTTGTATAGCCCTGTGTGACATTATTTTGAGTTGCTGTGTACAGGTTGGATTGGTATATTTACAGGGGAGACTCTGTCGAAATTTTTATAACCCCCGACTCGTATAAACATTCGAGGACAAATGTTTCTAAGGGGGGGGGGGGGGAGAATGTTACACCTCTCGTTTTCGTTGCAAGACAGTCCTTGGCTTATGGGTGGTTTATACCCTTAGCATGAAGATCTGTACCCGAGTTTTTGAGATATTAAGTGACTTACCTCGCATGTACCAAAGTATAAGTATATGTTCTTTGCGATACGATAGGATTAGAAGTTAAGCGAATCGAATCGACGCGAGTTGGAACGACTCACGAAAACCTGCAGAACCAATCTACATTGTCGGGCCGTCGACACATCGACGAGCCGTCGGTATGCCGCCACCTCTGAACTTTCAGGTGGCAGGTCGACGGAGCACGTCGACGAGCCGTCGACCCATCCGTCAACCCGCATCGCTGGAACTTTCTAGTTCCACTTATATATATGAAGCCCCACGTTTTAATTCATTATTCTCACCCCAAAAATCAGAGCAAACCCTAAGATATTTTCCTCTCAACCTTTTCCATCAAACTAGTGAAGTTTACCAAGATCCGAGCCCCGTGAACCCGAGCTAGCAAAGGGAAAGTTGTTCCAAGTGTTCCATTGGAGTTATTGAGCTTTAGAGTTGGAGTTGAAGTTTGATTCTTGGAGTTCTAGTGTAACACCCCGAATTTTTTTTAAACTAACTCTTGAATTTTCGATTGACCATATCTTGATAGTAAGGGTATATTTTACTTCGCACTTCCTGAATGTGAATTTGATGATATTTGGAACTTGTTTGAAGTATTATGGTGTAGTTATGTAAACTACTCCTACTATTATTATCTTAGTCAATTAAGAAATGAAATAGATATTTAATATTTTGGGTAGCCACCCTTTTATATTTATCCAAACATAAAAGTTGGGCAGCCACCTTTTCTTTCAATCCTTATCCAAGGAATATATAATAGCTTTTGGGCTCATATCTCTCCACCTCCTCAAATTTCATTTTCTCTAGAAAAAGGAGACCCCAAAACTCCTCTCCTCTCATCAAATTCTCCCACTAAATCACCAACAAGACTTGTTTTGGTTGAGCCACAAGCCACTCCACACTATTGAGGTAAGTTTATCAAACTCGTTTTTGAACTGGACAGTTTTTAGTGTTTTTAGCATATTTCCTTGTATAAAATTTAGTTTTAAGTGATCCAAGTTGTTCTAGAAAGCTATTTCATAGATCTACAACTTTCGTTTGGGCTCCAAAACCTAGTTTTGCTTGTATTTACTCAAAAAGGGGTGATGAAGTACAGGGCAGGTGCTGCCCAGATTTCTGTTTTACAAACCCTCCATGTACTACTGTTAGTATTTTGAGAATATCTTTTTGCAAAAAAATTGCTATGGGAGTGATTTAAAGTTCTCTGAAATCCCAAGACATATATCTACAACTTTCATTAAGACCACAAAGTATATTTTTGCCGTTTACCCCTTTGAATACAAGACAGTAATACTGTCCAGAATTTCTGTTTTGATAGTTTAGGGTGATTTTCACTGATATCATGTTTAGTTTCGACATGCTGAAACTACTGAACTTAAATAGATATTTGATTGTGTATTTAAGGTATATATATATATATATATATATATATATATATATACTCTTGTACAAGCTAAGGAAAATTGGCTAAGGAAGTCGACATATTTATTTGATCGTTGCTTTGGGGATTTATAACTTCTTAATGTTTGTTTGAGCTCTAGAAGCACTAAAGCTCCAAGGTTTGCACCTAAACTTGAACTTTCCTTTCAATTTATTTTATTTGAGATATTGTGAGAATTCTTGAATTTTGGTGAAATAGTATCTACTTTAAATTGTCGTCATATTGATTTTGTTGCTACTTTAATAGTATACTTGCTTTGTTGGTTGAGAAAGAATATCTTGAGACACTTTAATATGACAACGTTATCATTGAGGGTATAATTTTGTAATTGAGTTATGAGTATGTTAAAATCACATTGGTGTTATGTGAAGTATTTTTGTAAGACGACTTAATTCGCCCACACATGTGGATTGCTTGAGCATTATTGCATTCTTGTCGGGACATTTTCCTTCTTGTGATAGTGACCTTGTCATTTATAATGACATACCTAATGGTATTGATCGGATCTTGCCCATCTTGACTTTGGATTTACATTTCATCTTGATGATGGACTTTTGTCCATTTCGAGTATGAGTGGAAAGCCACTTTCAACATGGCTCTTAATTCTCTTGATTATTGGGTGACGACCCTTCTCAATTTCGGATCTTGCCGATCTTGACTTTGGATTTACATTTCGTCTTGATGATGGACTTTTGTCCATTTTCGAGTATGAGTGGAAAGCCACTTTCAACATGGTTCACGATTCTCTTGATTATTGGGTGACGACCCTTCTTGTTATTTGATTATGCTTGATGTGATGGCATGACGTATGTGTTGGGTGAAATTAACTAACTGAATGACTTTCTCGAATTAACTTGGGAAGCTTTCTTGACACTAGAGCTATGAATATTGTTATTTGGAACTACTTCTTGGGTTGATATTTGATTCTCTTGAATATCGTATATAGCTTACTTTGATAAGTCTATTCCTTGAATTTATTTCTTGGACTCACTTTTGATACGTAGCTCACTATTAAACTAAATAAATTGAATGACATTTCATGAATTAGCTTCGAAAGTTTTCTTGACACTTGGTATTTGAAATATTAGTATCTTGAACTATCTTATGGTTTGGTGGTTCTCTTGAAATTTCGTACATTGATTAAGTACTTGATGATAAGTCGGATAAGCTTATGTCTTGAATTTACTTCTTGCACTCACATCTAATACATAGCTCACTATTCAATTAACTAATCTGTGGACCTTTTTGAATTAGCTTTGGAAAGCTTCTTGACATTTGAGATTTTGAATATTGATATATTGAACTATTTTATTATTTGATATTTGATTCTCTTGAAACAATTGTACCTTCATTAAGTGTTTGATGATGATTTTGGTATGCTCATTTCTAGAATTTATTTTTGTACTTACATAGCATACTTTTTTTATACGAAATGTTAGTTAAGTTTATGCGCCACTAAGCTTTATGCTTAGCGATAGTTTGTTACTATCGTAGGTGATGTTCCCAGGGAGACTTAAGGATGGCCATTTGAAGTAGACTATTTGGAAGCTTAGATGAAGATCACATTTGCATGAGCATGTTCATTTTGTATACTTTTGGGGACTTGTACGTGATCCATGTGATACACTTATATATGCACTTTTGAATGAAATTTGGGTCATGATACTAATATTTTGTAACTTGATTTTGCTGAATGACTTGACTATTTTGGGAGTGTCCATGCCCAAGTCTTGTAATATTTTAAATTCAGTACTTATGTTGAACTTGAGAAACTTAACTAGTTTGTATTTGAGATTGGGAGTTGAATGTCATGCTTGGTATGAGCCTTGGATGTTGTACCATGAAAGATATTTCTTTACTATGTGTTTGATGAATTCTAAAGTGTTGATTTAACTCAAAATAGGTGTTGTCCATTTTTTTTTATGATTGGATATTTCTATTTTTAGGTCCTTCTATGTTGAGATGTATATTGAAACTTGTTCACATGGGTCTATTTTCGCTACTAAATTATTGTGAATATCTTATTAAATAAATTTCTTCAGAAATTATTAGTATGAAATTTGCTTTTGTTTCGTAAGTGGCATCCTCCCAAAGGGGGTGCTACATCTAGTCCCTTCAAGATATGTATAAGACTCCTACCTTTGTTTTTGAGTTAATTATCAAGAGTTTTAGTGATTTAAGGTGAAGGGGATGGTGTTGTGGAGGCATAAACTAGTTTGTTAGTATGGTTGCCTTATGGGCTGATTTGATTAGAATTTTGGAGAGATTCTTGCTTGTTTATGTTGCCATATGATGTTATTGTTGTTGTTGATGTTGTTGTTGGTGTTTGGGTTGAATTGGAAATTGAGGGATTGTTAAGTTTACGAAAGAGATGCTGTCCGAAATTCGTTAAATTCCTTTCGTATTAGAATTGGATAGTAAATGGTGTAAATGATCTAATTGTGGCATATATTATCTTGATTGTAGACTTGCTAGTCGAGAAGTAGACGTTGGATGATTAGATACGCTTCAAGATATGTTAAGGGTGTCCTTTCTTTCATTTTGGCATGATCCTTATAATATGAATGAACGAGCTTCCATATTACTCTACTCTTAGAAGCATAAGGAGTACCTTAGTCTTTGATGATCCTATACCCTTTTATGATTGTTCCTTCTGTTCTTGGGTCTTGAGATCTCTTATATTGATGATGTTAGCTCAAAATGATGTCTATCGGAGGTAGTAGGACCTTGTGTCACTCCGAGAGTTCTAGTTACTCATTATACTTATGCATTGCATTCATTTATACATATGCACATTGACCCATGACCAGAAGGCATTATATACGCGTATATTATATGTATATAGGGTATGGGGAAAGGGATAGGCGTTATATATGCATTACCACCTGATCAACTGGTGTACAGTGATGATGGTGATGATGATGATGTGGCCACAGAGAGGCCGATCGGATATGATATATGGATCGGGCTGTACATTCCACAGCACTAACATTTATGGATCGGGTTGTACGTTCCTCAGCACTAACTGTTATATTATGACCTATGCATATCATACGCCCTCAGAGGCACTTTCATTTATACAGAGCTATGCAAATACTCCCATATGTTCAGTTACAGATGCATTCAGATATTGAGATTAGCTTTCCTGTTTCAGATATCTTTTATGATCCTTATGTACTTGTTGTCCTTATGCCTTACATGTACATTATCCGTACTGACTCCCCATTTTCTCGGGGGGGCTGCGTTCATGCCCGCAGGTTCAAGTAAACAGACAGGCGGTCCAGCTTAGTAGGACTTCCATTCAGCGGTAGTCGGTGCGCTCCACTTGGTTCGGAGCTGCAGTTCATTTTTGGTATGCTATTTTTGACATGTATATATGGGTATGACGGGGCCCTGTCCCGTCCTCTCTACAGGCTTGTATTCTATTAGAGGTCTATAGACAATTGTATGTAGTTGGGATATTGTGTAGCCTTGTCGGCTCCTATTCTTTTGTGTACAACATATGTAAAGGCCTAGCCGGCTTGCACTGTTCTTTTCAGTATTTTTATACACAGTTGGTTGTGAGCTCTTGATATATAGCTCTTGATATTGTTCTTACAGAGTCAACACAGTTCAGTTGTGAGTTAGATATGGGCCACCCTGTTGTTCTGTGATAGCTAAGCAAGAGTAGGGGTGTCTGGTCAATAAAGGTCAGGCACTCGTCATGACTCATCGGCGTGGGTCGTGACATCAACTTGTATAAAGTTGAACACGTAAACACAAATGCTGACGTGGCGCATAAATTTTTGTGGTGTCTAGATGATCATTTTGTAAGTTGGAGTGTTCAACTGACAAAGTGGAGACAAGTTGAGGTGCTTACTTGTGCATACCCAAAGTTGGAGGGCATACTTGCAAGCTGAGGCCAAGTTTGAGGGCATGTTTATGTATTATGCCTTCCCTTTTCCTATATGAACTATCACCATCTATGTATTAAAACACGCCTCAACTATCAGTTAGTTCCCTTTACCTACCTGGATGATCACCATCGTTTAGGTAGAAAAAAAAAAAAAGAACAACTGAGGTGTGTTTTAATACATAGATGGTGATAGTTCATGTAGGAAAAGGGAACAACTGATTATTAGGGTGTAAAACTCGCAAAAAGTTAATAGTTTAGGTGTATTTTTGCCCATTATCTCTTTTTTTTAATGAAAAGATTGTATAGCTAGTAATATAAATGTTACTAATTATCTAAAATTACAAATTTCAAAAATCTTATAACCACATAGATGTAATGATATGTTTAAGATTGCAACTATTGATATTTTTTGTTATTTTTAAATTTTGTGTCGAGTCAAAATACATCAAATAAATTGAGACAGATGGAATACTAGTTACAAGTAGCTTATTCTTATTCCTCCAATTAAACCTCCACCAAACAATCTATGGATTCATTTTCTCCTCATACTTTAGATGACTTCTACTCTACTACTATAAAATATAATATTCTATTAAAAGCAGACTGCTTTATGCCTTCACGTAGTTCAAACACTTCCAACATACTATATTCTTAAAATCAAACATGTTTGGAACTTTGATAGCTAAAACTTATTCAGTGAATCACTCATCATGTTGAAGTGATCAAGCAATAATCAACGTAAATCAATTAAGTGGTCCTAGGGATAAATTCCCCCTTCCACTTAACAATTTTCCCATTCGATCTTATATTATCTCCAAAAATGTCTTTCTCATCTGGTTGTGGTCTCATCCACTTTTTTCCTTTATCATCATATCATATCATACTTTAATAATAGAAAGAAATTTTTGCACCATTAGTGAATTTCATCCGGTTATAGAATCAGTATTTATTTTACGGTCTAATTTACCGAATTAAGATTACAATATATACACAGTTCATTTTACAGGTCACCTAACCTGATAATATATGAAGATTTGTATACTGTTTACCAACTTATCTCTTCTTTACACTTAGATTTTTGTTATGTTTGATCGAGAAAATAGTGCACTTATAATGTTTTGTTGGTGTTTTTACGGGTTTTATAAGGTTGAAAAGTGATCGGAAAGAAATCAAGTGAAAGCAGGTCAAAAAGAGACCAAATTGAAGAAATGAGAAAAGTTACTAAAATTGCAAAAACGGCCAGATTCGTAAATCTGCAAATTAGGGGCTGTTTTGGTAAGGTATTTTGATTGGGAAAATTGTTGAATTATAAAAGCTAGACATGGGAGAAAATATTTTCATCTTTGGCCATATTTTCAAGTTTTGGAAGCTAGGGTTCATCAACCACACCATTGGTGGAGAAAATTGGAGTACTTTAATGAGCAAACTCTTAATCCTCTCTTCAATTCCTTGTTATGTATTGAATATTTCAGTGTGTAGTATTGTATAATTTCACTTGAATATTGTTTATGAGAATATTCATTATCAAGTTTTGAATTAAATCTCTTGTTTTGCTTATATATCAAACAGTCTTTATTTCTAATGAAATGGATCTTTGTTTATTTAATTAATCTTATTCTTTAATGTTTCTTAAGGGATTAGCTAACCCTAGGACTTGCCCATTTACTTCGATTTGAGCTCGAAAGAGGAAAATTGAGGTTGAGAAAGATTAATTAACAATGATTTGGGGCTTTAAACCTCATCTAATAACTTGAGCTAAGAATAGAAAAGTTAACTTGAGATTCAATTGGTAGTGCTTAATATCACACTCTAAGGCTTGGAAAAGTTTAGAGTGAAATTAATTGATTTGGTTGAAAGACTTTCAATGAGAGCTTAGAAACCATTGTCTATTAACATAAACTCACTCTTAGTTTTAAAATCGTACAATACATGGGATCGTTACTTAGTTTTAAAATCGTACAATACATGGGATCGTTACTTGAAAATAATTTCCCTTGTATTCGTGCTTGTTGCCATGGATCATTTTACTTGCTTTCTAGTTAGTTTTATCTTTGTTAGTTCTTGAATTAAAAATCAATTATTGAAAAAATGTTTGGCTTAGCTTAGTTGGCGATAAATCCTTTACTTTCTTAATTGCCTTTATATTGTTCTCTGTGGGATTCGATCCCGACTCATAGTTGGGTAAATTATATTGCGACGACTGTTTACACTTTCTCTTTGAGAAGTGGATTTGGACGTTATCATATACCAATGCACAAAAGTTAAACACGTGAAAAGATCAGAAGATTTGGTAAAAAAACTAATAGTCCGGTGAAGTGGTGTCAAATAAGCGGGTTCAGTAAAATTTAGGCGGATCAAAATGAGTTGAGTTATTGACCCGCTCAAAAGTTACTTGGACAGGGTTAAAAAAGGGGTCATTAACCCAACCCGCTTGATTTGTATTGCTAAGTTTAATTTTACTTACTTTTTTATTATAATTTATTTTCTATGTTATGGCTATATATACATATCAAACAATAACATATTTAAAAAAAATATTTTGACAAGGTTTTTCATGGATCAATTTGACTACATGCAACACAATTATTAGATGGACTGAATTGAGCTGGTCAAAATGGTCCGAGTCAATAAATAAACGGGTCAATGATGACGCCTAAACTTGGGTGGATTGGGTAGCTCATATTTTTATGGATTAATTTTGCCACCCCAGTCATATGGGGGCCATTAACTTGGTACTAATTGTTTTCATCATTGCAACATAACAGGCTCATCACTAAGAAAAAGCAAGCAATTTGATTAAATTATTTGAATGTGTTGTTTGATAGCCAACATGTACAAAATTATTCATGATACCTTTGAATATGTATAAGCTAAACACTTGAAGAAGATATAGCCTCTTGCTTCATAATTATTTTAAGTTTAAAATTATAACTTATGCGTATTATATAGGATCTCATTGAATAGGTGTTGCACATATTGCGCAAAATTTCAACTTATCTTTGCCATGACAAAGGCATTTAACAGAATAATAATTGCCTAGTATCAATTATTATATTCAATTGTTTTATAGATTTTGGACCACATTATCGGTTGGTTAGTGCTCACTTCTCTTTGTTGATTTATTTAGTGGGGTGACTAGGAGAAGCTGACCATGTGCAAATGTGCCACTTGAATACCTTTATTTTTGGGGATTCGATGAGATGTGATAGTATCAATTTAGCATTTATTAAGTTTGTGGGGCTGATTTGTTTTTTTTTTTCTTTTTTTTGCCTATTTAAAGGCAAGGTTTTCTTGACAATTAAACCATTGTGAGTTTTTAGTGGACTTGATTCTTGAATTTGATATTTCTATCTCTTTCACAACTACAAGAGTATATTTAGTTCAAGTGTCAAACAACACTATGGCTACTTTGGTACCTGAGGTTGAGAATTGGGCATGCATCAATGGTTGCAATAATGATTTGAGCAACTTTGATCACTCCCAAATAGATTGTTCCCTTCTCATGTCATTGCTTGACGACTCGCAAGGCTTAGAGGATATTGATCACGATAACGAGAGATTAACGAGTGTGATTAGATCTCTCGAAGCTGAAATTAATGAGCAACACTTAATCAACGGTCACAATTCACTTCAAGATAGTCAAGGGAGTACTAAAAATGGCGAGGATTGGCTATCGTGGGAAAATGATCAATACCAAAGTCAAGATTTTCCCGAATTGGACGGTCTAGATTCGAATTGGATAGATATGGAGATGGAGATTGCTCCTTCTTCCACTAGTGATGACATGAACTTTTGGTACATGGACACTAGTTATAATGAATATGGCTATGGTGATTTTCCCTTAGAGGAAAATGATCATAATTCTTGGGGGCAAGAACAAAATTCATCAGCTGTAACAACGCAAGGCTAATATTTGTGCCAAAAAATTGTATTTTCAATTTCGGATGGACAAGATTTTTTTTTTTTTTTAATCCTTGTGAATTGATTAGCTGGAGTTAATTGCACTTGAATTTAGATGTATTTGTGAGGAAAGAAAGATCAATAAAATGACAACTCTTTCCCCGGTCCTAAACCTTGCTTGCCAATATCCTCCATATCATTTTATATGTCGGTGTTTGATTAGGTATAAAGTTTTTTTTTTTTTTTTTTAAAAAGGTACTTTTCACACTACCAAAAATATCTTTAGAGCTCGTAATTTTTAACATGCATGGTGTGATATTTCCATTATAACTATAAGAGCATGCTGTTAAGCATAAATGAAAAAATTAAAATGAAAATTTATATCATTCTTTACATAACAATTTGGAATAAAGTAATTTGATTCACATGCTAAAGTAGTGGATGTAGCTCGTAATGACAACTTTTTTTTTTTTTTGGTACAAGCTCGTAATGACAATACAACAAGAGAAAAGCATTTGATTCATTCAACGCAACTCGGAAGTGGCACTAGAAGTAGGGTGATCATCGGACATTTTTATTCGATTTTTTAAAATGTTATATCAGTAGTACTGTATTTAAATAAATTAGATATCATTCGATATTTCACCTTTTAATTTTGGAGTATTCACTTAGATAACTTCGATCATTTGATTTGGATAGACATGTATTGAGACTTTCTTTTTTAAGTGTCACAAACTAATTAGTTCAACTGCCACTATCTCAAACTACAAAAAGAACTGGAAAGTATACAAGTTTAAGATTTCAAAAGTAATAAAGCGAGGATATAATTAGTTTTCCTGAGCACCCAGACAATAGGAATCTGATAGCTAAATTATCACAAATACCTCAAATAAAGCACAAGTAAAATCACGTTAAACCAAAATAGACCACACAAATAATATCCATTAAATGGTTTATTAAAGGTAGCACAATCAATTTATACCGGAAGAAGAAACTGAATCACAAAATTTTGACTTTACAGTTAATTAAAACAATTTACTTCTACAACATGATCAGTCATGTCGAAACAAACGGAGCATGCTCATAAAGGAAAGTAGTAATAATATCACTTCTTTTATGTTACAATCAAATATGTGTATATTTTGCATATATTATGTGCAGTTTGGTATATAGTATTTGATATTTCGGTGTTCTATTTTCTTGGAAACTTACATAAGTAATGTACCCTTCGACTAACTAGTTTACCAACATGGCTGAAGTATACGCTACCTATACCCTTTGGTTACATATGTTGTGTATAGATATGTCTAGTATATGTATATTATATGTATAGGTATGTATATATTTAGTATAAAGTATACACTACCTATACACTGTGTACATATTTTGTAATTAGATGGCCGAATGGTATTTGACTGTAATTTTTGCTCTTCCTTTTTCGAAATACTAAAATATCAAAAACAAATTAAAAACTTAACAGAAATCATACCAAATATCAAAATGCAAAAATTAAAGTGACTAGATCGAAAATTTCAAATTTTAATTTGGCATTAACCATTTCTTAAAAAATGCGAGTGCCATTTTTCTCGCGAGTCCGTTATGTTTCAAGATTACTTTTTGGGGCCAATAAACACGTCAATATTTTATTTCATTTCTTGTTAGCTACTATATATCTTTCTGTCATTCTGTGTCTGCTGGTATGAAAAGTACGTACTAATTAAAGTTCTCGACAAAAATTATGGGCCAAAGTGTATGAGAAAAAGGTGCAATTTTGGGTGGCAATTAGCAAGCAAATTCGGAATTTTGATTTCATGTTCATTTGCTGTTTCCTTTTACTTAGAGAATTATGAAATACACTCTTTTTTTTTTTTTTTAATAGTGTGCATGTTCACTACATTATTGTTGTAGGAATCTAGTAGCTCAATTGGTTGGCTACCTGAACTTTTATCTTCTTGGTGAGGGTTCGAATCCTCACATTATCCCCTACCCACTATGTAATAATAATTTTTTTTTTTTTTAAAAAAAACTACATTATTGTTTCATTGTTTTGTCCTTCTTCTCGTAGTAGTAATAATATATTGCTTTAGGTTTGACATCTTCCATGTTGCTTCTCACATGTACATTTTGTTAGAAGCACCGCATTCTCTATATATTTTTAGACCCTAATTAGGGAGATAATGTACCTGCTCCATTCTACGTGGCACGATTTTCTTTTCAACTTTTTGCAATATATTAATTTTTTATATAAAATTAATCTTAAATCTTTTCTTATTCTTAATGACATAATGTCATAACCACATAAATATCATGCAGGATATAGATAATAACAAGTCCACAAGTTATACAAACATATTTCCTTTTTATATATATAACTCTGTGCACAATTGAACGTGATCATAGAAAATGAAATAGATGAAGTATTATTTATGTAACCTAACACACATATAGATCATGTATGGAAAGTAATCAAATAATATCCCTAGGTACAACGTACCCAAACCTTTTTCATAAAGAAAAAGGAGTGCCATTGCAAATTATTCCTATCAATCATATATCATCAATGGCAATGTTGAGAGCAGGTCCAATAAACTTAGATATGGACAGTGTGTACATAATATCTTAACACTAGCAGATGAACTGAATTTTGGATAGATAGATATGGGCTTGTCATCCTCACTAAATGATGACATGCACCAGTCGATACTGCCAACTGTGTGAAGATGGGTTTTGGGATGTGAATATTGGATTTAGGGATAGTAGCATTTTTGGACCTTCAATTATTGATGTATTTTGATCTTGGTCCTTGTAATATTTTATTAGCATAATTGATCTTAACTTTTTTTTTTTCTCAAAATATGAAATAACAATCAAATTTAACATAACATGTAGATAATAGTTTAATCGTCAATAATTCATCAAATTAATGAATATATGCATCAAAAGTGCACATTATAATCAATAAAAAGTTATATATTCTTAACTACATTATAATCAATAAAAAGTTAAATCACAATTCACAAGGACTACAAAACCAAAAAGTTAGCATTCCTTGAATTTATCTTGTTCTTTCCGATTCCTAGTCCTATTTAACCAAATGTCAAATTGGGCTTGGATCCCAAATTTTGACTCGGCGCAATAATCTCAACTGAATCAGTCTTATTTGTCACTTCTAGCCCCTATACCGGGATGAAGTCAGCTTGATTTACGATAGAAGTTGAATTCTTTGACTAATGCCATAGCTATACAGAAAATAAAGAAGAAAAAGAAAAAAAATGTTGAAGTGTTAGAAATATGTTGATATCGTTAAGCTCAACATTACAACAGACAATTTCTCCTGCAACTGCATCTTGTTTACTGTGTATCTATGTTGACAAATAATGCAAATAATGTTTTTATGGATGATAGTATAATTATTTACAACCTCCTACCCTGATTCTTGACTAACAAGAAGCAAAATGCAGTAACAACCATCTATGGCAGAACTACGACAACTCTTTTTAGTACTAAGGGTGTGTTCGGTATGGAGGAAAACATTTTCCGAAAAATGTTTTCCAATTTTCTCATGTTTGTTTGGTCAAAAATTTTGAAAAACATTTTTCTTAAGACTATTATGAAAAAACAGTTTCCTAAGGACTACTAAAAGACAACTTATATCACACGTTCAAATTTTGACCACTGACTATTATGGAAAAACATACGACCAATCAATTAAGAATCTAATATTCGTGATTTGCTAAATCATCAATAAATCAGGACAAGGAACCGCAACTTAAAATTTCAATTCTTAAGAGCTGTCTTATAGGACAAAGCCAATTGATCAATGATATATAAATTCTGCAACTTCTCTTTATCAAACTAATTCTACCATAAAATTATGAGAGAACATGCAAAGGTTACATAGTAACGATGTATACTAGTTAGACTTCATGATTTGCTGAAATTCACAAGCTTAAATATTAGGCAAGCAGATCCATCAGTTTTAATATTTGCGGGACTTGTATCTCTTTGTTATCTGTAAATAAACACGAGATCTTTGTAGGATCATCTTTTTTCTTTTCTTTTTTTTAACTAAAATTGTAACTGATCATTGGAGATCATTCCTCATTAAGTAGAATAATACCAGATGTTGCTTTATTTATATATTAACAACTACCAAACTTCCTTATGCTTTAATGGTCCTTCGTTATTTTACCAGCCAAGAGAATATGAACATTATTCGTGCTATAAATCCCATAAAAGTTTTACAAGGATAATGAACTTTATCAAATTAGCGAAGTACACAGTCATTGTCTACAGAAGAAAGATAATCTACATGTACAAAAAGAAAAAAAGAAAAAAAAAAATATTACAGGACATATCATATACAAGTAAAATGGTATAACAACTTACTTGAAGGAAAATGTACAACAAACATAGTAATAAACACATTTGATCCAACATCAAAGGTTTGAAACTTGAGGACTTACTGAATTCATAGCTTTATCCTGAACTACTTCCTCACTAGTAGTTTTCATGCCTCCCTTATCATCTACTACCAATTCACTAGTACTTTTCACTGTATTATCATTGGAATTCTCAATGCCAGTGCTGGCTATAAATCGGCGGCCTAGAGGTGAGCCGACTGATAGAGAATATTCGTCTTCAGAAGAGTCGGATTCCACAGAAGGATCCCTCTCGGACGCCGTTGATTCCGACTCGCCTTTAGATTTTCGTGATGACTTCCGGGATACTGCATGTTTTAATATATTCTTTGCCCTGTCTCGGACTCTGCCCTTGTTGGGGCTACTATTACCTTGACCATTATTTCCCTCGTGAGTCTCTTTATTATCTTCTCGAGGAGTTGAATCGTCCATTATAAACTTCACCCCGATCTCCTTTGTGTTCACTGCCTTTAGATTAGCATGCGGAGACGGAACAGGCTCTCCGAGATTTCCAGACTTATTATCCTCGCTTTTATGACTTCTGTGGAACATCGAGCCGATCTTATGTATACCCCTATTGAGTATATTTGGCTTCTTAGATCCATTGCTTTCCTCAGATTCATCACTACGGAAAGATCCTCCCGTTTTTGACTTAACACTTCCCGAGAAATCAGCGTCAGAACCATGAACCTCTCCATCAATGACCCGACTCTTTCCCTTTCTCGGTTCCCAAACTTGTGGTACTTCACTGCCCGGGTGGTGGACCCACATACCAGTCTCCTGCTGTCCTTCTATGTTAATAGGTTCAAATTTATCTGTGACTTTTGACGATTGCTTATCTGATTTGGTGGATAAGGAGCCTCCTTCGGCTGTATCCATCTCATCAGAATTGCTGTCCTGTTTGTTGTCCCATTTTTCCTGCTTGTATGACTGCTCTGTACCCTGAAAAAGAATGGGATGTTTTCATTTTGGGCCCCTCAGCCAAAAAAATTGATTACGGGCACTAGCCAAATTATACAAAACCTATACATTGATTATGTCTATTGTATGTGTATTTATGTATATTATGTGTATATTTTGATACAAATTGTATATTATGAGTACATTTATACTAAATATACAAAACCTATACATTTGCTAGCTATTATTGTTTTGAGTGGTCCAAAATGTAATTATCCCAAAAATTAATATTCGTAAATTGTCAATCATCTGTACTTTCATTAGTAAAATATACCACCTGCTATCACTACGCCTATTTAATTTATCAATGGTGTTAACTGGAAACAGAATAAATTGAAGTTACTTGTCACCGCAACTCGCAAGACAGAGGTATGTACCTTTTCACTGCCTTCAACTACAGTTATGGCAAGACGTAATCTCCCCATTCTAACATTACGAAGAGACAACCACATATCATGCCTCTGGCCGTCCCTGTAATCGCAGGCGTTGATGGTATGATCTCTGCCCCAAAAAACGGAACTTGTTTAGTTAATAAAGCACACACAAAAGTATTTGCATTTACTCATATTGCATAACATTCAAGAGACAAAAGATCCCAAAAGGATTTTCAAGAAAGAAGAACACAAAGATAAGCATGATAAAAGCAGAGCATAATCATTGTGGAAGAAGGAACTAAGGGGTCATTTGGTTCGAAGACAAGTTATGCCGGGATTAGTAATGTTGGGATTAGTTATGATTGGCATTATTTCTTATCGACTATTTGGTTTGTTGTATTACAAATAACATGCATTGCATAATCTAAATAGTACTGAATAGGGCGTATTAAGTATAAGAATAGTACTAGTGCTGTTAATGCCATAGTTTACTACGTATAAGAATAACACTAAATAGGGTGTATAAGTAATACTGGTGTTAGTTGTACTAGACTTAAATTTGCAACCAAACATTGTACTAAAATTTTATACCAGCATTATTCTACCTAGTACACCCTACCAAACGACCCCTAAGAACTAAAAATGGAAATTTCTCGGCATAACCCAATACTCCTAGCAAATCCTATTTATTTGCTTTGGTCCTGCAGTATTAGTCGAAAGAGAACAGGACAGACCCCAATGTATCATCCTGAGAAAAATGGTCTTTGTCACGAATGTCTACGTTGAGCATATTGTTCGGAGACTCCCATGAACAGACTGGAATTTTGAACTCCTCTTGCCACTGTGGAGATAATGTCTTCTTCTGAGTCTTCGTCTTGAATCTGTAGGGCCCGAGATGTCCCTTAACATATGGATCAGCCAATCCTGCAAATGATCTCTCAAGTATTTAGCATGTCCTAATTAGATAGATTACAGTAAGGCTCTTTTTGACTAACCATTTAAATCTGCTGGCTTCAGGTCTTCTGCTTCAAGGACTTCCAAAATAACATAAGCGATGGGTTCCTTGGCATCAACAGAAAACCAGCTTTCATCTGCAAAGAAAACAAACAATACGGAATTAACTCATCAAGCAGAACTTGGATAATGAGATCACTTCCCAAACTGAAGTCAACCATATTCTCATACATGTTAAAAAGGATCTTTTTTGATACACCTAAAAGAGGATTTAATCCATCATCGATTTGGACCTGATCATACTGAGCAAAGAGCAGATAGAGGGCGAGAGAGATGGGTTAAGAGCGAATATTACCTGGTTGGGGTGAGACAAATTTCTCCATATCAACTACCAGCATGTTGGGCTGCAAAATTTACAAAGACTCAGTCTGAAATTATTTTACGAAATAACTTTTAAGGCATACAGAAACCATAGTACCAGTTTGTGAACTTTGCACGCCATTTGAGCAAGTGTAATATAAAGTCAAGCATTGATGCCCGAAAATGTATTAATGTGAAAAATTTCTCACTATATAAAGAGGATTAGGGTCAAAACAGAAAATGCTCATATCACAAGCACGACAGAGGAATAAAGCTAAGAAAACAAAGAGCAGTATGAAAGATGGATGCCCAAATGGAATGGAACCAAACCTCAACAAGCGTCTCCTCAAATGCAACAGCAAGAAGATTATCCTGAAGAGGATCACAACAAACTTAGAGAAAGTGCATAAATTCCAGCTTATTTACAGAGACCGATACAGAGAGACTCATTTAACTAACCAGCCATCCAGCAACTCCAGGCAGTTCGGTTACATCAATACCGTGTGAGAAAATTGGCTTTACAGTCATCTGAAAGTAAGGAGGCTCAGCAAAGCACACCCGCATACGACCAAGAAATGGCCACTTCCTTAGGAACTTGACCCCAACCAAGACCTACATGGAAAAGATTCAGCCCCAAAAGATATTTATTTTGCAATAGCTGGGACTAAAGATGACCGTCCAGCACATCTATGATAAATCATAAGATTGAGAATATAAAACAAACTTAGCAAAGCTCTAAATATATCAACCTTACTGTGGCTAAACTATCAGTGACCAGATAACTGTAATTGCCATCAGACAATTATTTTACAACTTTATAACTTGAGTTTCATAAATTTGAACTTCTAACGCTGTTAAGAACAGTGAAGAATGAACCAGAACACACTCATGCTAAGCATTGGGAAAAATCTGCTTAAACCAATGATTAAAATAATTCTGCAAGAAACCTTCTGTTGATATAGTAAAACTGTCGGTGCCTTTTGAAATTAACTGGCAAATACTGATGTGTTATTGTATCAAGATATCATGTGATCCTATATTAACATGGATCATGTTATCTTAGATACTGATGTGTAGACTCATCACCGATATAATTCTTTAGGCTACAACAATCAATCTTTTTTAAAAGCCTTTTAGACAAAAACAAATAGTCGATATCTGAATTCTCTGTCCTTAACCCGATAAAAGTATATATGGTGAATACACAAGTTGTCTGAACTAATAATTCTTAGCTAAATGTTGCCCAAAGGAAGTAGGATTTGCAAAGCACTTGTTAGTTGTAAGCAAAAAGGTAATCATGCAAAATCACTGTGATATCTAGTTAAGGTTTTAACTGACTAGACACAAACATTTCAAATCTAATGAATCTGAGAACAGAGTTCAAAAAGAAAGAAGGCTGATACTACTACTCCCCCTTCCCCTCCTTCAATACCAGTTACATTCTATCAACTGGCATTAGTACTTTACCTTTCCCTCAACATGCATTCCCAACAGATGCAACTTTGTCACCATTCCAAAACCCAACCTTTTCCTCAGCTTCGCAGCAAGAATCGCACTCATATCATCTGCAGAACGAAAATTCATTCCAAGCTCCAATACCTACACTCAACATATCGAAATTAAACCTTAGCAAATAAAGCACAAATTGGCCAGAGCAAACTGATGGATGGTGTTAAACAACTTTCTTGAGTCAAGATTACATACAAGGTGATCATCCCCGGTTGAGTCACGAAGAACCCTCATTTCCGTGAACATAGGTGGGCTTCTTCCCAAGTAGAGATGCTGCAATGCAATATCTTTCTGTAGTAAACAGAAAAATATCCTAGTAACTTATCTTGCAAAACAAATTAATCCTCATACTGAAGTCACAACATATTAAGCTAATAGAATTAACAACTTATTACTGCTTATTATTACTATTCATTATTACTGATGCTTTTTCATCTCTTCTTGAGCCGGGGGTCTATCGGAAACAGCCTCCTACCCATCAAAAGGTAGGGGTAAGGTCAACCCCACCTAGTGGGATTATACTGGCTATGTTGTTGTTGTATGTTGAAAAAAGCAGCCAGGAATAAACATAAAACATGACTTTATTCGAAGAGCGGGACAGATAAGAAAAGCAAAACCAAAGCCATTTTACATCTACATGCTAGTTGGTAAATAAGAATCCCTACCACAGTCCAAGGTTTGTATTTCTTCATAAACCATGGAATAATAGGGAGGAGGATTTTCTGCGAAACGATATCCTCCATGCATACAGGCCAAATCTTTTCAAGTGCATGGTTTAACCACCTCACTGTTTCAGAATCAGAAAGCACCTGACAAAAGCCCCAAATAATTAAACACAAAAAAAAATAATTATTGGCTCAAATACCACTTCTACAGTAAAAGAATCTGTCATAATTTGGCATAAAGAATCAATGAACCATAGTGCAACCGTAGTGCAAAACAAAATCAAACACTCTGGGACCCTCCAACAATATGTAAAACAACTAAACTTTCACTAGTAAAGCAAAAAAGTTCAATTCTCTGCAACTTTTTGAATCTCTTAGGAATATTTTTCTACTTTTACCCACAATTTTTTTTTCCTGTGGGCCTGTTAAATCCAACAATTACCAAAAATATGCAATAGAGTTTCCAAAAAAGGAAAAAATGTCATCAATTGTGCTAACAAATACTTACCCTTCGTTGATTGGACTGTCTTTTTTCCTCATACTGCAGTTTCTTATGTAATCTAGTAATATACTGTTCATGAACCTTCAAAAAATTCCAACAACAAAAGCCTAGATTAAATCAAACTGTAAATTAACATCATAAAATCATTAAAAAAATAACAGAATCTTGTAATACATACCAGATAAAGATAGATTAAGGAGAAGAAATAAGCCAAAGGGTGACCATAATTGAATGAATTAAGCAACCATAGTAGAATTAACACAATGGCCACATGATGTATCATTGTTGCCTCCAATATACTTGCCATTTCTTGAATCTTCCAAACCAAAAAAAAAAAAATCCTTTTTTTTCCCTTCTATTTACAGTCACTGATCCAAAATAACAACACCCATCATGAAATCTTGAAAATTTCTTCAAAACCAACCTTTCAACCGTATAAATACTTTTTTTTTTTTTTAAGAAGTGTCTTTGTTTTTGTTTCCTAATTACAGTCAGTGATTCAAAATAACAACACCCATCATGAAATCTTGAAAAAATATCTTCAAAACCAACCGTTTAACCACATGTAATAATTACAAAAGTAATTTAGACATTTATGTTTTGCATGTTTTACACGTAAGTAAAAGTAGTGTAGCAATAAGTAACTGATTTTTAAAGGAAGTTGAACATGTCAAAGCGGGTCGGGTCGGGTTTGCCGTGTGAAATTAAGGAGAGTTGCTGGAGATCCGTGTTTTTGAAGTTTTACGGTTTCAAAATTTGAGTTTGTTAGTTTTATGACATTTGTGGGTTTCCACGTTAGTTACGTGTCTGGAGAAGAGTTATGAGTAGTGGATAGGGAGATGGTGATTCAATGTGGACAACAAACATGTGAGCTCATTTCATATTAAATAAAATACTTAGATTATAATACTACTATAAATTTTTGGTAGCTCATTAAATTAAAATATATTAGGTATGATTCAAAATATGTATTTTGTCCGTATCAAATTATTTTTCATTTTAGAAGTTTAAGGCATAATACTTATTTTTTCTTCCATTTTACCTTTAGTTAGATTTTGTCATTAATAAACATGACAAATAACTAGAGTAAATATTTAATGGAGAGTGATTATAACTTAGACATAAATACGGATAAAGTAGGTCAAATAACACTCCTAATTTATATTTCTTAAGGGGCGTGTAAAACAAAAAAAGGACAAATAATTGATATGGAAGGAGTAGTATTTGGTATGATAGGAATTAAATTTAAATTTAAAGAAATGGATCATGGCCTAACTCAAACTCAAAAATTAACTTATGAGGGGAGGATTGCCCAAGTCCTTATAACGAGATTACCCATCTCATTAACCATTGATGTGGAAAAAAATTTATTCTTCAACAATATATTGAGTATTTGGTGCGATATTGGATAAATTTTTATTTCATTTTTTTGCCCGGATTGCCCTTCTTTTGGGGTGGTCTTTAATTTTTGCCCCTCAAATTGCTGGTATTTAATTTTTGTCCTTCGCTTAAAAAGGTGGCCGAAAATACCTCGAGGTTCTGGGTTCGAACTCCTGCTCAGTCAAAAAAAAATTGCAAGGCAAGACTTTGCAAGAAGTTTACAGTCTCCGGCAGACTTTTAATTATGCCTTAAGGCAAAATCTGTCATATAAGGCAGATTTTTCCCTCAGGCATAACTAAAAGTTTACCTTATAAGGCAAAGTAGGCAGACTTTTTGTAAAGTCTTGCCTTGAGAATTTTTATTTTATTTTTATGACTAAGCCGGAGTTCGAATCCAAAACCTCGAGGTATTTTAGGCTAAGGGCAAAAATTAAAGATCACCCCCAACGAAGGCCAATCGTGCAAATTGCCCTTTTTATTTTCAGTTTTTACCCTATGATATATTTTAAATGACAAGGAAAAGGGCTTTTAAGAGGTGTCATTTGATAATTTTATCCATGTGTAGTTAATCCTGAATTACTATCAAAATTCTACCAAAAAAGAAAAACAAATTATAGTTATTACATAAAATGAGATTGTTTTGATCCTTTAAAGATTTTTTTTTTTTTTTTTTTTTTTTTTTTTTTTTTTTTTGCAATTCCTCTTGATATATTAAATTAAAATGGAAAATATTTTACACAACCCAAAAAATGTGATTGGTTTAAAGTTGAGATAAATTTCTAATATTAGTTTTAGTCTTGGATATTTCAAAGACGATAAGGAAAAGGACTTTTGAGGGGTTCATATTATCATTTTGATGATTTATCGAGTATAATTGATATTGGTATCATTGACAAACTCTAGTAGTTAGATTTAACGAAATCTTTTTTATCCTTAAATTTTTCTTTGCACATTTTTTTATTTAATCTGATAGCCTTAGTTTGTTAATTTTTACCCTGGATCAAAAACTTATTTTTGACAAACATAAAGGACCAAAATAGCTCAACAATATAATTAAAAGATTATTTGAACCTAGCTATCTGCAAACACGAGGATCATTTTTATCATCTTACAAAGTTGAATAAAAATTAAGTAGGCGTTTGGCCATGAAAATCAAATACTTTTCACTTTAGTCGGAATTTTGTGTTTGGTTATAGTTTTTGCAAAGAATATTTGGTTATTTCAATGTATTGAAAGTGAAAAAAGTGAAAACAAGTTTTTAGATGTTTTTCAAATTTCAAATACAACTTCAAGTTGTATTTGAAATTTTTATGGCCAAATGTTGATTTCCAAATAAAGTAAAATAACTTTTCGGAAAAAAGTGAAAAATTCTCGTGGCCAAATGGGTCCTAAATAAATTCACTGATGGAGTAACATTCATTACATGCATTTCTAGCTTTGACGCTAAGTTTAGAGTTTAATTTCATCTTTTTTCGAAGACCAGCACATAAAAACAAAAGTTGGCATTTCTAGCTTTTACACTAATATACTTTGTAAAATTGCAAAATTTAGAGTTTGTTTTACATTACTTGTTTGGTAATGGATATTTCCTATGACATCCGTTGTGTCTTGTGTGTCAAATGAATTAGAAAGCATTTTTATTATTGATAACAAGATTTTTTTAGTCTTCTTGAATTATTTAACAAACAAATTAAGAGCCGTCATTTCTAGCATTTTTATTTTAACTGTTTATGTTTTTGATTGTTTACAACAACACCAACAAAATATTCAGCGTAATCCCATAAGTGGGTCCGAAAATGATAGAGTGTATGCAGATTTTAACACTATCTCGTGGAGGTAAAGAGAGTACTGCTTGAAAGACCCTCGGCTCAAGTGCAAAACTGCAAATGTTTTTAAGTATATAATTAATATATAGGTTATGATAATGTGTATTTCTTACGTGGCGTGCACACAATAACAAAATGATGAAATAGCAATTACATAGTATCTTCCGCCGGCAAAAAAATTAACTTTCCGATGATTTATATTTTTCGGTGCATTTAAGACTTTATTGTTATAAAAACTTAATTTTGTAATTTTAATATGACAAATAATTAATTTAATAATTTTACTGTTATTAAAAATATTTAATAACTTTATTATTATAAAGAATAAATTTAGGTAACATCAGTGAGATTAACCCAATAAAGACCATCATAGAAATATGAGATATCCCTTTGCATGTCTCAAAGTCTCAACAACTATCGAGAGTCGGCAATTGTACTGTTTGTGTCGATATCACATTTTCATACCTTGGATTAAGACATATCCAAAAGATATCCCACGTCTTGTCATGTTATGTCACGTTAACAATCATGTTTTATTTTTCTTCTCTTGAGGATAAAGGGGGGAAAAGTGAGAAAATTGGACACAAAGGTACGTCAACCAAATGATACGCAACAGTCAGAAATAACTAACAGTACCTGTAAATGTAACTTTTCAACTTGATAAACGATCAGGGTACTTACAGGTTAAAAATCTATTCAATCCGAAATTCGAATCAAACTAATATTTATTTAAGTTTGGTCTTAAATTTTTAAAAATTCATAATAGTTGGTTTAGTTTGATTTTATTAAAAAAAAAAAAAATCAAAGATAAAATCGACCAATAAATTATATACACATTTTTTAATTATATATATACAATACGTTAATTTTATAAATAATTTTAAATATTTTGTATACTTTATTATAAAAAATATATTTTCTCTAATAGGCTAATGAATTTTACACTTTAAGCCTATTTGTTACAAGAAAGCGATAAATTGAAATTCATTTATTCAAAACAACAATTATGATACCTAAAAAACATTTGTATTTCATATAAATGTTATTCATTTGATTAAAGCTTATAGATCTTAAGACATTTTCTCTGTAGTCCAAGAAAATTAAAGCTATCACAATAAAAGGGTGATAAAGGTGTTTATCCTAAAAAGAGTACAGTTAAATTTATTTTTTAATTTAAAGTATACGTGAATTGATTTGCTATAAATAAATAACGAAAAGCTAATTACAAGCAGAAAAATCAAGTTAATATGAAATTATAATGCAATAAATAAGAATAAGCCTGGGCTAGACAATCTCTGAGGTTATCCTTCAATGAATAGCTCCCTGGAGGAACTCTCATCCTTGTTGAAATAAAAACTCAAAGTAATCGAACAATAAAAGAACAATTTTGTTTGATAAGCTGAATTTCTTAACGTAGTGAAAATGGTCTTCAATGATCCTTTGCATAGAGCTTTAGGCTCCTTATATAGCTGCAATTCTCAACAATGAACTGTAGATTTAATTCTAATAACGAGTAATAATAGACAATAAATGCTATTTTAATTCTAAGGCGTAACATTTGCTTTGGATCGGTCATGTACCATCAATCCTCCATAAAGGATTCACGCCAACTAGTCTGAAAGGGTTGCCCAATTGATCAAACCAAAGGACTAAGCGGCATTTAACACACACACCCCCCCTCCCGCCCTGCAACTGCCACGTGTTTCATTCCCATTATGCCACATGTTGAACTAGTAAAGCAAAAAAGTTCAATTCTCTGTAACTTTTTGAATCTCTTAGGAATATTTTTCTACTTTTGCCCATCAATTTTTTTTTGTGGGCCTGTTAAATCCAACAATTACCAAAAATATGCAATAGAGTTTCCAAAAAAGGAAAAAATGTCATCAATTGTGCTGCCAAAAATACTTACCCTTCGTCGATTGGACTGCCAAAAATACTTACCCTTCATCAATTGTGCTACCAAAAATACTTTTTTCCTCATACTGCAGTTTCTTAGGTAATCTTGTTAAATACTGCTCATGAACCTTCAAAAATCCAACAACAAAAGCCTAATTAATCCATATTAAATTAAATCAAACTGTAAATTAACATCATCAAATCATTAAAAAAAACCGAATCTCGTATAAGACATACCAGATAAAGATAGATTAAGGAGAAAAAGCAAGCCAAAGGGTGACCATAATTGAATGAATTAAGCAACCATAGTAGACTTAACACAAATACACAATGGCCACATGATGTATTATTGTTGCCTCCAATATACTTGCCATTTCTTAAATCTTCCAAACCAAAAAAAAAAAAAAAAAAAAACTCCTTTTTTTTTTCCTTCTATTTACAGTCACTGATCCAAAATAACAACACCCATCATGAAATCTTGAAAAATATCCTCAAAACCAACTCTTTAACCGTACAATAATAATTACAGAAGAAAAAAAAGACTTTTTTTTTCCTTCCTATTTTACAGTCGCTGATCCAAAATAAAGATTCCCATCATGAAATCTTGAAAAATATATTCAAAACCAACCCTTTAACTGTATATATAATTACTGAAACAAAAGACATTTTTTTTTTTTCCTTCTATTTTGAAATAACGA
The DNA here is from genome assembly GCF_029784015.1 of Lycium ferocissimum. Lineage (NCBI taxonomy): Eukaryota > Viridiplantae > Streptophyta > Magnoliopsida > Solanales > Solanaceae > Lycium > Lycium ferocissimum. The sequence continues at coordinate 60,632,457 of NC_081350.1, forward strand.
CACCCATCATGACATCTTGAAAATATCTTCAAAACCAACCGTTCAACCGCATTAATAATTACAGAAAGAGTCTTTTTTCTTTATTTCCTATTTATAGTCACTGATCCAAAATAAAGACACCCATCATGAAATCTTGAAAAAATATCTTCGAAACCAACCGTTTAGCCGCATGTAATAATTACAAAAGTACTTGAAAATGTTCATTTTCATGTGTTACACGTAAGTAGGGATAGTAACTGATTTTGAAAGCAGTTGAACATGTCAAAGCGGGTCGGGTCAAGTAAAATGACAATATTTTGGAACATGGCCAGAGACTTGGATTGCGGGTTTGCTAGGACTAAGGAGAGTTGCTGGAGATCCGTGCTTTTGAAGTTTTCGGTTCAATTTTTGTAACTTGACTTGCAGCTATTTGCCATTTGTGGGTAGCATGCACGTTACACGTGTTTGAGAGAGAGTTGAGACTAGTGGATATACTCTGTTCCTATTTCACTTGACACACTTAAAAAAAAATCAGATGGATGCAAAAATATCTTCAAAACCAACCGTTTAGCTCTCACTGTACAAAAGTACGTTAAAATGTTTTGGAGAATCGGGATAGACCACGGGTCGGGTCAAGTATCTATTATTGCGGGTTTGCTAATCCTTCCGTGCTTTGAAGTTTTCGTTCAATTTTTGTAATTTGACTTGCAGATTTGCCATTTGTGGGTAACGCTCGAACCCGCAACCTCCTATTTCTTTGACTTGACACACTTCTCAAGAAAAAAATTCGTTCTAATTTATGTGAGGCGTTTGACTGGACACAAAGTTTAAGAAAGAAAGAAAAAAAGATTTAGAATCTTATAGTCTAGAACAAGTTAAAGAAATTTTTGTGGCTATAACTCATTTCATTAAGAGTAAAATAGAGATTGTAGAGGTAAATTGTTTCTAACTATAGAAAGTTGTCATTTTTTTAGACTGACTAAAAAGAAAAGAGTGTCATATAAATTGATACGGGAGGGAGTAATAAATAAAATGATAATTCACTATATCACCCTAATTATTATATTCAGGAAATGAATTGAAAATAATATGAAGTACTAGTACTTAATAAGGGTAAATCATGTATAAAATGATGATTTATCTCTTGATTTTTTAATTTAGACAAGTAAAAGTGAAGATCTATTTTTATGATGGTGCACAAGTAAATCAAGAGATATTTTGCTATTATATACCTAATTTATCTTTATTATTAAGTACTTCTTTATTGTCAATTCATTTTTCAACATATATTAATTAGGGGCGATATGGTAAACTTATCATTTTATTTATTAGTTCTTAAGAAGTGTGTTAAGTCAAATATGGATAAGTAAACATGAACGGAGAAAGGAATTAACTTTTTGTTTTTTTCAATAATCCCTCCCGTCCCTTTTAAATGACTTTCTAGCCTCTTAAAAATCAACAATCATTATTTCTTCTTTCTTGAACTTATTCTTGCTATAATAAATTGTGTAATAACTTTTAAAAAGCCTCTCTATTGTTTTTTTCATTTTTAGGAGTATAGGAGTAGTATAATATAGAGCAATATATTTTCGCCAATCATAATATTTTCTTACGAGAATAAAAAATAAGAGATATTTTTTCTCTAAGTATGGACGGAATTCACTACAAAAAAAAAAAAAAATGGTTTTAGCGACGGATTTTAGCGACACAATTAATTCCATCTCTAGGTAACGACGGATTACCTATGAAATTACAGTTTTGTCGCCAAAAAAATGAAAAAAGAAATGATATTTAAATTAACGACGGAATAGCGACGGATTTTTAAGTCTATTGCTAAATTTTGGCTCGAAAATTATGCCCCTTCATTTTAGCTACTAAAATTACGACAAACTATGGGTGGCAAAATTTATTACAGATTAGCGACGTATGTAGCGACGGATTATGTCCATCGTTAAGCAATATGTATGTTTCACAATATTTTAATATCAGTTGCTACAGATATTTCCGTCGTTATCTTTTAAAATGATAAAATTTCAAGTTAATTTTTAGCAACAAAATAAATCCGTCGGTAAATAAAATTTAGTTTTATTTTTTATTAACGAAATAAAATGAAATAGACTCTAAACCCACTAATGCCTCAAACCCACCAGAACTTTCTCTTCAAACCCACTGGAAAATATACTGTTGCTTTTCAAACCCACCGGAAAATTCGCCGCCGTTCTCATACTGTCACTCTGTTTATTTCTCATTTACCATGGTGATTTACTTTGTTTATTTCTCTCTCTATTTCTTGCTTTTCTATATCAGTTAAAAAAGTTTGAATTCTCGTAAAATATCATCGATCTTCCATTTTTTCTTTGTATTTTTTGTCATGCTCAGTTCAACTAGCCACCTTTTCTGGTGGGTAGATTATATAAACA